>NC_133659.1:93210981-93325152 GCF_037893015.1 Macrotis lagotis
CACTATTGGCAGGTTTTTTTCTTTAATCAGAATAATCATTGTGACATTAAAAAGATGTAAGGCATCTAGGGGATTTTGCAATAGTATAAATAAAAATATGTATTTCAGTCAGAAAACCAAGATGCAGTGTGGAACTATTTAAAGATTCTTCTCCAACTTTATGATTTTTTGTCATTATGCCCAAGTTTCCTTCTTTGCAAAATGAGAAGCTTGTTCAAGATTATTTCTAAGGTTATTTCCAGTGCTTAGTTTTAGGATTTCATGTCTTACCTTAGATTTTTGTGGAATAAATGTGCAAATAAAGTTCTGAGGAGCTTCTGGGGTCTTCTATAAATTGTCTTTGAGTGTGTACAAACTCAACTTTATTATGAGTCTGGATCATTAAAAATAGCTTACATAATTCAAAACTTGGATGACCCACAGATTTTTAAGAATGGCTACTTCCTACACTGATGCCTAACTGGATCACTATTAAAGTTATCATGGCCAAAAAAAAAAAAAAAAAAACAACCAAAAATTTACTCATGAATTTAGTTAGCTTGTTCCTCATGTATGACCATCTCTGTACTCCAAATCATTCCTTCATAATAAAACCAAATGCAGCTGTCTAAAATCCATGGTCATTTTTAAGTTACACTGAGGCAAAGATGGAATTTAATGTAGTATTCAAATTCAGGTAATCAAATAAGTAAATATGCATGCATATCTAAATGTTTGCTCCTATATAAGGATGCATGTGTGTATATATATATATATATATATATATATATATATATATATATATATGTAGATAAATTTTACAAACAAAACAAGCATAGCATTAATTTTGAAACAACTGTATTAGATGTTCTGTAATGTTTCCTTCTTAATGTAAAATTTTATAGCCTTAAACTAATCATTATATTTTTTAAAAAACAAACGGATTTTTGAAATCCATCTCAGGACTCAGATATATACTAATTTATTAACTTAGAAATTTCCATTTATAAAGGTGAATTTAGTGTCTAAACACTCATAATTAAATTCTTTTCCTTCTCAATTCCATCACATAATTAAACATTTTTAATTCCCTAAAATTATCTTAAGCCATGATTGTATAGATTAAAGGGACTTAATAACTACTTTATTACTCTCTCACATCTCAATCTCTTTCTTAACTTCAACAAATACCTCTCTCTCTCTCTCTCTCTCTCTCTCTCTCCCCCATAAGTACATATAATATATGTGTATGTGCGTGTGTATGCACACATGTGTGTGAATGTTTGCATGTATGTGTATATACAGTTCCCTCTAAAATTATATTTAGTGATGTCTATATAGAACTAAAAACATAGTATTTGCATAAACATTTCAATATGATATTGCTTTAAGATTATTTTGATTGTTTTGTTTAGGAGAAGAATGAAAATGAGCACATTTTTTTTTTAGGTTTTGGCTAGGCCATGGGATTAAGTGGCTTGCCCAAGGCCACACAGCTAGGTAATTAAGTGTCTGGGACCAGATTTGAACACAGGTACTCCTGACTCCAGGGCCGGTGCTTTATCCACTACACCACCTAGCTGCCCCTATGAGCACAATTTCCCTTTTATACATGTAGGCTGTCTTGTCTTTAAGTTTTTCAGTTTATAAAAGAGATAGATTTTAATTTTAAAATAGTTAAATTATTCATTTATAGTAATATTCAGAGAGTCATATGATTTTAGGTATTAGTCGGGGCGGGATTTAAAAGGACATCTAACTTTTAGATTATTATCTAGCTATTCATAAAGCAATAACCAATAAATATTTAGTAATACCTACTCTCTGCTGAGAACTATGATTGCTGGTAGAATACCAATATAAAATAAGCCATAAATGACCTTAAGGAAGTTACATTTGCCTATAATAAGATAACATTCATTTATAAGTGTAAAAAATATTCAAAATAAACAAAAGCAAGTTTTGTTGGGAAGAAACCTGGGAGGATGGAAAAAGATCTTCTATGATAGATAACTTTTGAACTATGCTTTGAAGTAAGCTAAGGATTCCAAGAGGTGGGAATTCTAAAATGATAGATATTTTTGCAATTTCTTTGTAATTTGGGGGGTATTTTTTTTATAATTTGGTCAGAATTCACAAATTGGTTTTATAGACAAAGACTTTTATCCAAATATAAGGAAAAACAGCAAACTGAAAGTTTGCCAATATGGTCTTTATTTGATAATCTTTAAATGACTGGAATAAATTTCTAAACTAATCATTAACAAGAAATCCTTATAAAATTAATATTATTGTTAATATATATTATATTATCAATATATATTATAATATTTAGATATACAATTAAAATATTTTCAGATATAACTACATATAGATATATTTGAATTTAAAAATTTGAATGCTTTTATTTTTTAGCATTTGCAAGGCAATGGGGTTAAGTGACTTGTCCAAGGTCACACAGCTAGATAATTATTGTTTCTAGGGCTGTATTAGAACCCAGGTCCTCCTGACTCCAGGACTGGTGCTCTATCTACTACCACAATCTAAACATTCTTAGGCCTATACTTAAATTCATTTCTATTTTAGAACCTGAAATCTTTTTCTTTAGATTGAAAAGTACAGGGTGATGACTCTGTTTCTTGAAAATATGCTAACAAAGTGTACTACTTTTTCCTCCCATTAGTAAGTTCCTCCTAGGACTTCTTTTTTGTGAAGAAGCTCTAATAACCCATCTTTATTCTTTTTTTTTCTGGCTCTGTCCCTGACCTCTTGTCTTCTGAACCATATTCTTGGGTTGGATATGTTCTTTTCCCTCAAAGATTTTCATATTTTACTGCCTTTAGAATAAAATTTCCTTGAAGTCATGAATGTCTTTCTTTTTGTTTATATCTGTATCACCAGGCTGTGATACAGTGCCTGGTGTACTTTAAATCTTTGGTTAAATTTTCTTTTTTTCTTCCCCAATATTTCTCCTCTTTTCTTCCCTTTAATGTCTATATAGTGAGATGCCTAGAATTTTAAAACTAATGTAAAGTTTTAGTGTGTATATATATATATATATATATATATATATACATATATATGAATGCATATACATATATTTATATATTGATCTGTAACATAATATTTAGTATATAAAAATAACATATATACTGCACAAACACACACACGAGTCTCATGTAAACCTGGGTTTGTATTCTAAATTAAATTTTTCCCTTTGAACTTGTTAAATACTGTGAACAACCTTGGTTCTTTTTGAATATGAGCATCCTGATCTTCTGCATGAGATTCCCCCCCTCCCCCTTGTATTGGCCCATTAGATCTGGAAGTATACAGTCATATCTTTAAAAATTTAAGTAATGTTCTCCAAAACAGAAAGGAGAAAATCAAATCCTAGATTTCTACCAATCTTATTTTCTAAATATTTTAAGATCAAATTTACTAGCAGTTAATTCAGGTCAATTCAACAAACCTTTATTAACCACTTTACATATATGATCACTATGCTAGCATTTATTATATTTATATCTCTAGATAGATATCTCTATAGATAGACAGATAGATGGATAGATAGATACATAGATATCTAAATAGCTAGATAAATATTCCACACTTTGTGGCAACAGATGATTGGAATACATGTGATGCAGTTATTTTTAATATAAAGGACTTTTAAATTTGTTTTCTTTAAAATATTTAAGGCACTAATATGCTTTATGGATTTGTTTTTTCCTTAAAAGCTAACCATCTTATGAGTTTAGTGCATTTTAACTTGTTAGACTGAAGTTTCATCGGGGAAATTATTCTGTGCTTTCTAGAGAATTTGAAAGAGTTCCAACCTAAACAGATTTCAGAATGCTTTCTACTAAAATATTTCCTTTCTTTCTCCCCAGTGAGGGACTAAATCTAATAGTCCTTCATATAAGACGCTATTGGTCTGATCTGGGAGTAGATGGGAAGAAGGCAAGAGGTTGAAGACTTAGAAGTTGGACAATCCTGGTGGACAGTTCAAGAGTGCTAGCACCCAATTCAAATCTGAAAAACATATACTAATGCAAGACAGGAATCCAAAGAACTAAGTATCTCATGTAGGTTGAAGCTCATATAAACATTCTACTTCACAAACAGATGTACTTTGGACAATGCTCATTGCCCCATTACTTAAAAGCTTGAAATGTAAGACTTACCCAAACCCTGCCATCTCTGGCTTCTTTATCACTACTACTTTTTCACATGTTGTACCCAGCTGAGTTTTCTCAGCATTGGACTCTCTTTTTTTTTACTGATAGAGTATACATTTGTAATAGGAAATGGGAGTTTCTCAACTTTTCATACCAGCTGGATGTCAGAAGGCATTATGTGTTCATAATCCAATGGAAACTACATGGACAGGATGTCAGGTGCTAGTCGATTCCTTCTTGTTTGTCTTTGAGAGCAACCCTGAATCGCTCCTCCGGCGAGGAGAGCTCGCTAATCAGATCCGTGATGACCTTGGTGAAGGCTTCCCAGGGGCTGTAATCTGGCGTGGTCTGTACACGGATGATGATTTGGTGTTCCAGTGGGTGGGGGACTTTATAGCCTGCCAGCAGCACCTGAGGGTCTTTCAGTGACTGTGACTTGATGATGTTCCCCAGCGTGTGGTCTTCCCTGTTGATGGTGAAGGGCAGGCGTTGGGCGATCCTGCGGGCAGAGCGGCTGGGCGCCCCCTCCGCCACTCCCCCCGGGAGGCGGCCCCGGCCGAGGGGCGGCAGCGGGGGGCTTCGGGGCTCCCACCCGCCGCCCCGCGGCCGCGCTCACTTCTTCTCTCCCTCCAAGAGGAGGAAGGACCCGAAGGCCGGGGACGCGTTCATCCTCCGCCGCTAGCGCGGGGGCTCCCGCAGCCCCTCCGCAGCATTGGACTCTTTAAAGTACTTTGGGAATTTATCTCAGAGAAATTGTCTTTCTTTACAGTTTATTTGAAAAATCACATTATTTGTCTCTCAAGAACAATTTTCTTTGTGATTTTTCTTGCTGTTTAGTCATATCAATCATGTCTGGGTGTTTGTGTCACCTTCTGGGCTTTTCTTTCTTAGTACAGATTCAGAAGTGGTTTGCCATTTTCTTCTCTAAACCATTTTACAAAAGAGGAATTGAAATAAACAAGGCTAAGTACCTTGTCCAGGGTCACACAGTTATTGTCCGTTGACAGATTTGAACTCAGGAAGATGGTACAATTTAAAATCCAGCATTTTAATTTTTTATTACACTATTTACTTGCCAATTCTGATTTTAAATTATGATTTGTGCTGATGTTATGTAACAATATAATGAGTCCTAAGGAAATGAATTTTTTCTCAGATTTTCTTATTGTCATTTTTTTCAGGGGGGAATCAATGAAGAGAACTTCTTATTTCCTTAAAAAATATACAGTTAAAATTTCAAAATATTTCATTGTCATTTAAGCATGGTGTATAAGATTATAAAGTGTTTCAATTAGTGAAGATGTATTAAACACTTAATATAGGACAATCAGTATACTGAGCAGGGAGAATACAAATATTCCATTTATCAGGATAGCATGAAATCACTTAAGAGTCATCAGTGAAACAATGGATCAAGTTAGTCATTCATTAGAGATTTATTTTAAGTTTCTAATGTTCCAGATATTACACTATGTTCTGGGAATACCAAGAAATTTAAAAAAAGAAAAAGAAAAAATGAAAGAAAGAAAAAAATTCTTTCTATCAAGGACTTAGATTATAATAAATGAGATAATATGAAAATAATTAGGTACCTAGAGTCACATAATTTGTATATAAAGAGTAAAATGGGAAGTAATCTCACAAGGGAAGGAACAAGTAGCTTAAGAAGAAAGCAGAGAAAGGTACCAGGAAAGAATTCTTGCAGGAGATAGGGTTTGAAGTCAAGAAAGAATCTAGGAAAAAGGTCAAGAATATCAAGGAAACTGATAAAAAAATATATAAAGGAAGGTGGTCTAGCTCTACCAGATATAAAACTACAATAAAAAGCAGCAGTCATCAAAACTGCCTGGTACAGGTTAAGAAATAGAGTAATACATAAGTGGATTAGGAGAGGTTCAAAAGAAACATGAGTAAATGACTACAGTAACCTAATATTTGACAACACAAAGGCATTAGCTTCTGGAACAAGAACTCATTATTTGACAAAAATTGTTGGGAAAACTGGGAAATAGCATGGCAAAAACTGGACATAGACCACATCTCACACTCGATTTCAAAATAAGTCAAAATGAGTGCAAGATTTAAGCATAAAGGTCAACACCATAATAGATCAAGAAATATTTATCTATCATATTTTTGGAAACACAAGAAGTTTATGATCAAACTAGTAATAGAGTACATTATAAATTGCAAAATGAATGATTTTGACTATATTAAATTAAAAAGATTAATAAAATTATTGCTGCCAATATCAGAAGGAAAACAGAAACCTGGGAAAGTATCTTCACAACCAGAAGTTCTGATAAAGGTCTCATTTCTAAAATATATAGGTAATTGTATCAAATTTATATGGTTACAAGTCATTCCACAATGGATAAATGGTCAAAGGATATGAATAGACAGTTATCAGTTTTCAAATGAAAAAATTAAAATTATATATATATATATATACAAACATATTTATATACATATATATGTGTGTATGTATATATATATATATATATATATATATATATATATATATAGCCTTCAGAATCTGATGAACACTTTATAAAATATATCTCTTGTGTATCTCTTTCCCTCAATCCTAAACATGTCTATCACAACTATGTTTGTACAAGACCAATCTAACTGTCACTAAGGGGAGGGAGGTGAGAAGGGAGGGTGGAAGGAAATTGTTTAACTTATAAATATGCATATGCATGTAGATGAATGTTTAAAAACTTTTGCAACATGTATTTGTAAAAAGAAAAAAAGAGAGAATCTAAGAAAATTAAAAAGTGAAGAGAGCTAGTATCATATACATGAATTATCACTGGTATAAAGTCACAGTGACTGCAGATCAACTATTGTGTGGAAGGAGCAGCAAGTATGGTAGCAGATGCTCCAAATAACATTTCCCAACTTTTACATCAAAAAAGTTTTATGTTAAAAAAAAGAACAAAAACGGTTTTGTTTTCTGCACAAAATTAGAGAAGGTCCTAAAGGTAAGACAGTATGAGAATCAAATTCATAAATTCATAGGTTATCAAGGGGATTTTTGAGGAAATATTTGCTCAAATGTTGTAAAATATTATATTTAACATAATAATGAAGGTAAATATATATTTATATGTATGTTAAATATATATAAATATAATATTATATTATATATATATATATATACATGCATACTTATATATAAATAGGTAGCTTCTTGGTGTGTTGGATAGAACGCTAAGCCTGGAGTCATAAAGAAAAGAATTCAAATATGGTCTCAGAAACTTACTAGCTATGTGACTCTACTAAGCCACTTATTCCATTTTCTTCATCTGAAAAATTAACTAGAAAAGGAAATGGCAAAGTATTCCAATATCTTTGACAAGAAAATCCCAAATCATATCACAGAGAGTCAAACACAACTATTCAACAACAGTAATTAACTAATGTTTTTTATCAGAATGAATACAATTTTTTTTTGCTTTCTGAAATTTATCGGGTTTGTCCTATGTTGACTTTATACTGAATAGTACAAGAATGAATTTTTTTTCAAAATTATTCAGTTCCCAAATGAGATTTTAATAACATTTCTGACTTTAGCAATAATATTGAATTTAGTATTGTTCTATATTCAATGAATAGGGATTATATTCTAATATGCCTAATGATAAAAGAGATATTTAGTCTTCTATTTGGATATTCTTATATTCATGTTCTTTACACTTTCAATTATATTAAGTAAGTGCAATGTTAAATCAAGTTAAACTTAATTTCATTTTTCACAAACTTTGCTTTAATGTTCATTTACATAATTGCCAGAGAATAGCAAGCACAGTCTTCCAGCTATCTGTAATCTCCATGTCATTCATACATGAAGAAAACAGAAATTAATATTTCTAAGAAATTAAATGCATAAAAATGCTTTTTCCCTAATGGAAAAGGTAGCAGTTGTTGCACTGGGCAGCATTCATTTTTCAACCAAAGAAAATAATAATGGGGACATCAAGAAAAAATGTTAATGTGAAAGTCATGCCTTAGAGTGCTATTATTAGAGGTCTGTGGTAACAGAATGATAATGAGGTCAAAATGACTTCAACACTTCAACAAATCATAGCTTAAGATTTAAACCTTTCTTACATAGATTTTGACCTCTTTTCAAAAATCTATAAGTATTTTCTCTTATCAATGAAGCAAAATGCTATTAGAATTATATGTCAGAAGGAATACAGTGGAGGGAAATACAGCTAGTAATAGCAACTGTAGGAAAAATATTGAAGCAATTTCTCTGGTTGACTTACAATAAAGAAGGTAACTCATCCCAGAGACAGAGCTATTGGAATCTGAACATAGATTGAAGTACATTTTTTTTCTCCCTCTATTCTTGAGGTTTCTTACCTCTTTGCAGGGGAGGGGAGTTTATACTTACTCATAACAAAATTATTTTAATAATATAAAATAAATAAACCAAAATAAAAAAGAAAGAATTATATATTAGAGGAAATATCCACATATTTCTTGACAAAAACTTTCCAAAACTCCTTTATTTTAGAAACTAATCTGCACCTACAGAATTAGAGGTGTCACACAAATCTATTTGAATCAATTAGTTTTTATTTATTAAGCACCCACTAATGACATTGTGCTAGGTACTAAAGATACAAATCAGTAATTCAAAATGCATTTCTAAAGCTCTTTTTATCTAAATGTCAGTTCTGAGCTAAGAAGTTGTGATAAAAAAGAAAGACAAAGAGTTCTTGTCCTCAAAAACTTGCATTCTAAAGAGATAGATGAAGCAATGTTTTTCCTCTTGAAGTTTAGGTTTTACTAAAGAATAACTCTTTAAGTAAATATATATAAAACAGATATAAAATATTTTCCCTAAACACTATGCTTTAGGTATTAACACTTTTCAATGAGAATCACTGATTTTTCTGTGTCAGTTAAGATAGATAATTAGTAATGTCTCAGCTAGCTAAGATTGAACTAAATTATATAATAATTTATAGTAATATCTCTATGGAGCTTGTTTTTTTAAAAAATAATTCCTTTTAATTCAATTTTGAATATTATATTCCTAATATGTGTGGCTATTTCTAGGTATATTTAGTAATTTCTAGACTAGACATATTCCTCCTTTCTCCTCCTCCTTTTTCCTCTCCACTTCCTCTTCTTATCTCTTGGTTCTCCTACTATCTGAAAATTACATCCTAGTTTCCTTTGCTTTGTCATTGTTTATATTCACCCCTAAACTCTGGTTGTGTCATAAAGTTCTTTCCTCAAAATTTTCATGGGAACTTTGAATAAGGTATTGCCTATGACACACAAATATACATCTTTATTGATCACATGTCCTCTCAAATGTTTCTCTTGATTCTGATAGCCATATGATTGCTAAATGAAGTTCCATTTTCCATTGAATCTGTCAATATAAATTGGTTAGATTTCATTAAAAAATAGCTCAAGCTTCTTCCTGACACAAAAACTCAATTTCTCAATGTCACCATTCAACTAATGATTCCATGTGTTTTCAAACCAGAGAACACCATGATTTCTGAAGAGCTACATTCATGGATGTCTTACAGTACAATGAGAAGATGTATAGTGGGCAGAAATGTGCTAAAACATATTTGTAGAAAGGGGCAGAGCCACAATGGCAGGTAAAGTAACAAAATCCCAGAAGCTTTCACCCAGATCACTCCAGTGCCTTTAAATTATAACTCTAACCTAATTTTAGAGTGATAGAACCCACAGAGAAACTGATTAAAACTATTTTCCAGTCACAACTTGGAAGATCCGTGGGAAGGGTCTGTACCACCAGGAAAGACTCCTCAGTAAAGCTTGGACCTCACCGTGGAGAAAACTGATTCCAGTCATCCAGGAAGAGCCCTTGGGGTGCCAGGTCCATAGCAGCCAGGCAATTTCCAGACTTCTCGGACAATCCAGTTCAGGGATTGCCAAGGATAATTTAGAAAGTCAACTGGAAAAATCTCCTGCACTAGAGGGAGCATGGAACCTAGGTCAGAGCAGTTCTATGCACAGCCCCACCCTGGGAACCAGAAGCAAGCCTGTGGAGTGACAAAGAAGCTATTTCCTGAGGTCTCAGTTCACAGTTGCTAAGCGGATTGGGGAAGATTACAAAGGTCTCTCTTCTACCCTTAGAGGAGGTCTCTGTTGTTTTGCCCATACTCAGATCCAGGTTGCAGTCTGGGACCCCAGTATCAGGAAAAGAAGTTTTACTGCCATGGTGAGGCAGGGACCCTCATAGTTCCAGGGCAGAAGGAAGGGCTTGTGGTCCTCCATAGACCAGAGCACAGGCAAGAGAGCAGTCATAAGCTCTCATAATACCTTGAAAGAATTGAGGTCCTGGGGGCTGAAAATAACTGCAAAATTCCTCAAAAGCTTTGGACAGTGTATCCTCTGGATGCAGAGCCCCTCCTTAACAAAGATTTAAAATAGTCTGGGAAAATGAGCAAACAACAGAAGAAAAAGAACATGATAATAGACAATTACTTTGGTACCATGGAGGATAAAAAACACACTCAGAAGGTGAAAAAGTCCAAGATTTTGTACCCAAAGCCTGCAAGAAAAATATGGAATAAAAAAATTTGAAAATAAAGTTAGGGAAGTAAAATTGTGAAGAGAAATGAAAACAATGTAGGAAAATCAAGAAAACCAAGCAGCTTGGTGAAGGAGATACAAAATTGCTGGGAAAAAAAAAAGATCATCTTAAAACTAGACTGGTTTAGTTTAGGTCAAATGGGAAAAAGAAAACAGTCCAAAAGATCAATGAGAAGAATGCCTTAAAAATAGAATTGGTCAGATGGAAAAGGAGATAAGAAAGCTCTCTGAAGAAAATAATTCCTTCAAATGCAGAATGGAGCTAAAGGAAGCTGATGACTTTGTGAGAATTCAAGAAAAAATAGAACAAAACTGAAAGCATGAAAAACTAGAGGAAAATGTGAAATATCTCATTGGAAAAAAATTGCCCAGGAAATCAGATACAGGTGAAGTAATCTAAAGGCTACTTGAAAGTCTTGACCAAGAATAGATCCTTGACATCATTTTTCAAGAAATTCTCCAGGAAAATTCTCCTAAGATTCTAGAAGCAGATGGTGAAATAGAAATTAGGGGAACCCACTGATCATGTCCTGAAAGAGACCCCCCCAAAAATGTCCAGGAACAGAACAGTCAATTTTCAGAACACCTAAGTCAAGGAGAAAATATTGCAAACTGTCAGAAATAAATAATTTAAATATCATAGAACTTCAATCAGGATTACATGGGTATAATTATATTAATCTGCAATTATATTAAGTGTTCATACTACTTGAAATATGATATTCTGGAAGGCAAAAGCGCTTGGATTACAAGTGAGAATCAACCACCCAGAAAAACTGAACTTCTTCCATCGGAAAATTCATTCAATGAAAGAGGGGGCTTTCAAACTTTCCTGTAGAAATGGGAACAGAAATCTTTATTTCCAAACACAAGTCTTAGGTGAACAAAGAGAGGGTAGACAAGAAGGACAAAATATGAGGGATTATTTTTTTAGTGTAGACAGACATATTTGGTTTTCATGTGGAGTATTTGATTCACAAGGCAAGAACAGTGTAGTCACTTTCTAATACATTTCTCCATTCATCCAAAGTACTTGGTCCATATTCCAGCAAAATTAACAATATGTTCAGGCAGTATTTTGACATTTATAAAACCTTCTTCTTACAACAATCCTAAAAAGCAGAAAGTACAAATATTATTATGATCTCTCTTTTATACATAAGGAAACTAAATATCAAAGAGATTTCAGAGCCAGAATTCAAATCTAAATCTCTGCTGTTGCATAATTCAACTTTCTTTAGCTTAATGTTACTCTTAAATTTATAATTCCAATTACATTAATTCTTTTCTGTAGAAAGGTTTTATTTATTTTGAGTTTTACAATATTTCCCCTAATCTTGCTTCCATCCCTCCACCCCCCACAGAAGTCAGTCTGCTAGTCATTACATTTTTTCCATGGCATACATTTATATAAGTTGAATGTGATGAGAGAAATCACAGCAATAAGGAAGAAAAATAAATCATAAGAGATAGCAAAATTACATAATAAGATAACGGGTTTCTTTTGTTTTTTTTTTAAATTAAAGTTAATCGTCTTGGGTCATTATTCAAACTCCACAGTTCTTCCCTGGTTACAGATGGTATTCTCCAACACATATATTGCAAACTTGTGTCTGATTGTTGCACTTTTGGAATGAGCCAGTTCATCAAGGCTGATCATCACTCCCATGTTGCGGTTAGGGTATACAATGTTTTTTCTGGTTCTGCTCATCTCGCTCAGCATCAGTGCATGAAAATCCTTCCAGGCTTCCCTGAATTCCCATCCCTCCTGGTTCCTAATAGAACAATAGTGTTCCATGACATAACTATACCACAGTTTGTTAAGCCATTCCCCAAATGAAGGACATTTACTTAATTTCCAATTCTTTACCACCACAAACAGGGCTGCTATGAATATTTTTTATACATGTGATGCTTTTACCCTTTTTCCTCATCTCTTCAGGATATAGACCCAACAGTGGTATTGTTGGATCAAAGGGTGTATACATTTTTGTTGCCCTTTGGTCATAATTCCAAATTCCACAACCCTTCCAACACTGATCACTGTCCTTTCTGGTCATATTGGCCAGTCTGAGAGGTGTGAGCTGGTACCTCAGAGATGCTTTAATTTTCATTTCTCTAATAAGTAATGATTTAGAGCAATTTTTCATATGACTATGGATCATTTTCATTTACTCATCTGTAAATTGCCCTTGCATATCCTTTGACCATTTGGCAATTGAGGATTGCCTTGTTCTTTTGGAAAATTTGACTCAGCTCTCTGTATATTTTAGAAATGAGTCCTTTGTCAAAAATACTAGTTGGATAATTGTTTCCCAATTTACTATATTTCTTTTGGTCTTGATTACAGTGGTTTTGGCTGTGCAAAAGTTTTTTTTTTTTTAATTTAATGTAATCAAAATTATCTAGCTTGTTTTCAATGATGTCCTCCATCTCTTCCCTGGTCATCAACTGCTTCCCTTTCCATAGATCTGATAGGTAAAGTACTCCTTGTTCTTCCAGTTTGGTTATAATATTGGTTTTTTCCCTCTAAAGTCTGTATCCATTTTGATATCATCTGTTTTTTTTTAGGTTTTTGAAAGGCAAATGGAGTTAAGTGTCTTGCCCAAGGCCACACAGCTAGGTAATTATTAAATGCCTGAGGCTGGATTTGAACCCAGGTACTCCTGACTCCAAGGCCTGTGCTTTAGCCACTATGCCACCTAGCTGCCCCTTGATCTCATCTTGATATAGCACGTGAGGTGTTGGTTTAATCCAAGTTTCTTTCATGCTAACTTCCAATTTTCCTTACAGTTTTTATTAAAGAGAGTGTTTTTAGCCCAATAGCTGGACTCTTTGGGTTTATCAAACAGCAGATTACTATTATAATTTCCTGCTATTGCACCTAGGCTATTCCATTGATCCACCACTCTATTTCTTAGCCAATACCAGACAGTTTTGATGACTGATAATTTATAATATAATTTTAGATCTGGTAAGGCTAAGCCACCTTCTTTTACACTTTTTTTCATTGAATCCTTGGAAATTGTTGACTTTTTATTTCTCCATATGAATTACATCTTTTTCTAACTTATTTAAGTAATTTTTTTTTGTCATTTTGATTGGTAGGGCACTAAACAGGTAATTTAGTTTTGGTAGAATTGTCATTTTTATTATATTAACTTGAAATATCCATGGGAAGTTGATGTTTGCCCAGTTATTTAAATCTGATTTTATTTGTGTGAGAAGTGTTTTGTAATTGTTTTCAAAAAGTTTTTTAGTCTTTCTTGAGAGAATGACTTCCAAGTATTTTATATTATCTGGGGTTACTTTGAATGAGATTTCTCCTTCTAACTCGTTTTGCTGCATCTTGTTAGTCATATATAGAAATTTTGAAGATTTATGAGGGTTTATTTTATGTCCTACGACTTTTCCAAAGTTGCTAATTTTTTCTAGTAGTTTTAAGGATGATTTTTGGGGGATTCTCTACGTATATAATCATGTCATTTTCAAAGAATGAGAGTTTTTTCTTTTCCTTCCCAATTCTAATTCCTTCAATTTCTTTTTCTTCTATTATTGATGAGGCTAACATTTCTAATATAATATTGAATAGTAGTGGTGATAATGGGCATCTTTGTTTCACCCCTGATCTTACTGGAAATGCCTCTAACCTATCCCCATTGCATATAATGCTTATTGATGTTTTCAGATAGATCCTGCTTATTATTCTAAGGAGCAATCCATTTATTTCTACACTCTCTAGTGTTTTTAATAGGAATGGATGCTATATTTTTTCAAAAGCTTTTTCAGCACCTAATGATATAATCATATGATTTCTAATAGGTTTGTTATTGATTAATTATAATAACAGTTTTCCTAATATTAAACCAACCCTGCATCCCTAGAATAAATTCTATTTGGTCATAGTGTAGTATCCTAGTGATAACTTGTTGTAATCATTTCATTTTCTAAGACTTTAATATTTTTGAATCTATATTCTTCGTGGAGATAGTTCTATAATTTTCTTTCTCTGCTTTAACTCTTCCTGGTTTAGGTATCAGCACCATATTGTTGTCATAGAAAGAGCTAGGCAAGAGTTCTGTCTTCACCTATTTTTACAAGGTGTATATATATAGAATTGGAACCAATTGTTCCTTAAACGTTTGATAGAATTCACTTGTGAATCCATCTGGCCCTGGGAGGTCAATAATGATTTGTTGAATTTCTTTTTCTGAGATAGGGTTGTTTAGGTATTTAATTTCCTCTTCACTTAAGCTGGGCTACTTATATTTCTGTAAATTTTGATCCATTTCACTTAGATTTTCAAATTTATTGGCATATAGTTGGACAGAATAATCCTGAGTTTTTCCTTTAATTTCATCTTCATGTTTTATGAGTTCTCCTTTGTCATTTATGATACTATCAATTTGGTTTTCGTCTTTCTTTTTTTAAACAAATTGAGCAGAGTTTTCACTTTTATTTTTTTCATAAAACCAATTATGAGGGATTTAATGATGATGAACTGCATGAATTCCTGCATGGGAAGAAGAAACTGATAACTCATATGAACAGTTAGGAGGAGCATATATAGTCAAGGTACAGGAGGGAGCAGAATATGAAGGAATAATATGTTATAAAGATGGAGTTCATGGACAATAAAGAATGTACTAGGAGAAAGGGAAAGAAGCGGTAGAATGGGCTAAGATATTTTATGTAAAACAGTCAAGAAAAAACTTTTTGCAATGGATTGGAAGGGGGTAAGATGATGGGGGATGAGTGAGTCTTCATTCTCATTGAAAGGAGCTCAGAGAGGAAATAATATACACATTCAATGGGATATGGAAATCTATCTTACCATAGAGGAAAAAAGGGATGGAAGAAAGGGCAGAGGGGGAGTGGAGGGAGCAGAGATTTAGATGATTGAAAAGTGGGAAGATTTTGGAAATGGGTAGTCAGATACAGCAGATACTTTTGAGGAAGGGCAGGGTGAAAAGAGAGAGAATATAATAAGTGGGAGTGGGGAGGGATAGGACAGGGGAAATACAGCTAGGAATAGAACTCTGGAAAAAATATCGAAGTGATTTCTCTGATGAACTTATGATAAAGAATGTAATACATCCCAAAGACAGAGCTGATGATATCTGAATACAGACTGAAACATATGTTTTCCTCTCATTTTATATTTCTTGAGGTTTTTCTATCATTGTAGGTGTAGTTTGGATTATGTTTACTTTTACAACAAGACAATTGTAGTAATGTGAAAAAAAATTTACAACAGTAAATTGAATGGAAACATTGCCATTTTGCCTTCTCATTAAAAATATCTGGGTTTGATATCCAGCCCTGAAACTTTTACTCTGACCCTGGGGAAGTCATTTATTCACTCAGTCCTTTGGATAATTCCCCAATGTTGCAACCTACATCAATACAGTTTTCTCCCTTGAGATTTCATTTTGTGTAATCTGTAAGTAATTTTAAAGAAACTACAGGTATCTGTGTTCTTGTGTATGTGTTTGTGTGTGTATAGCATAGTTTTGTATTTCATATAGTTCATAATCTAAACACACATACATTCACTTAGAATTATTGAAAAAAAATTATGACTTTTCATCCTTCCCTAGAAGATATTGACAGGAAGGTCTAGTGTAATATAACAATTATTAAAATGCATATTCCTTTCTTTTAAAATGTTATAGAGGATTCACTAATATATTTTTCTTATTACAAAAAATAATTTTATTTTTTTCTTTAAAGATTTCATTGGGAAATGATAGTCTACTATCACTCTTAATTTTGAATTATATTGAGATGATTATTTCTGAATCATCTCTTCATTATTATTTGTACTTTGCTGTTTGTCTCCGTTTCATATACTACGTGTTTTAGAATTCCATTCATCATGAAAACACACAAGCAGAACAAAACAAACAATAAAGAATTGATTTGACAATGAAGCCATAGAGAGAAATGAAGTGCTAAAGGTAAAAGATAAACATAAACATATATTTGTCATTTGTGTAATATGTGAATATTTATATATATTAATATGTACTTGAGAATTCAGAATGAATGGAAGTGCATAATATGGTTCATTTCTTATATTTATTCCATTGAGCTTGAAAATGAAAGGTGAATATTCTTATGGAAATTATGCTAAAAGGAAAGCATTATATTAGGTTTCTAATTAAAATTTCTTACATCTTAAAATGTGTTAATATAGCCAAAATGCCTTTGGGTATGTTATTATAATAACTGTAATTTAATATTATTCAAAGTTCTCATGGCATCAAGTAAATTTTGAGGTAAAGAAAATCATTTTCTTATAGTTTAAACTTGTCAGGTCTGAGTATTCTTTTGTACTTTGGAGTTATATATTTAAAGTAGTAAAGGACCTTTGAGGACACCCAATTTTACCATGTTCTTTTTCCAAATGAGGAAGGGGTAAAGCAGAAAAGGTTAGAAAATTGGTTCAAGGAAAATATTACCAAAACTTAAAGTCAGGATTTGAATCCCCGTTGTTTTTGTTTTTGTTGGGCAACGGGGTTAAGGGACTTAACCAAGTTCACACAGCAAGTAAGTATCAAGTTTCTCAGCCTGGATTTAAACTCAATTCCTCCTGAGTCCGGGGTTGGTGCTCTATCCACTGCACCACCTATTTGCCCCTGGTATGGATGATTGACTATTAAACTTTTGAGAAAACTGGGTGTAATCTTTAATCTAAATTAAAGAAATTGAATTCACACAGACTGCACCCTTTATCACTGATAATGAAGAACATAATATCAAGCATATCTAGGATTATATTCTATTGATATAGTCTAAATAAAAGAACAGAGAATGAGTCATGTCACTATTCAAAAGTAATAAAAAGTTCAATTTGTTTCCTTACTCTGAGAAATAGCAATGACTCATTTTCTCCAGTCACTTCATAGTTAACAATTGAATGAAACATCAGTAAAGTTCTCATGCTACATTAAGTACAATAAATATTTTATATGCCTATTTTGTGCCATGCATCAAGGAGAAACAAAAAAATTACCTTCCATCAGAGATCTTATATGTTTTAGGGCTAATATTTGAATTTTTATTTCACATCAAATTTAATAATTCTATGTAAAACCTTATTTTTCATGGTACAGGATTATTTTGCTTTAAATTTAGAAGCTGTACTTTGTGTTGGACCATTTTTATATTTTTTAAAAATGAGACAATTAAAAAAAGGCAAAGTTCAAAAAGGAAACCATTCATTTTCCCATTTCCACATGTCAAATCTAAATTATATTTCCATGTACACTAGTACTTAAATTAAGAAGATATGAGTTATTATTCACAAGCAAGGCTTAATGTAAGGTATCAAGTACAAAAAAGGATTTCTAGAAGCTAAGTTTTTTAAAAGGACAAAGTATAGATTTCAAAAGATAAATTGTATGATCATTTTGCATTTAATTTAGAAAGGTGTTTTTGATTAAAAACAACAAACCAAGTTGCATTTCTTTTATTACACTTGAAGGTGAAAATTCAAAGTTTGTCAAAAAGAAATCAGTTTTAGAGCTGCATTGCTGCTTTTCTTTCTAATAATTTTTTTAACTTTTCCACCTGAAATGTCAATTTGTGTAGTCAACAAAATGCTCTTTTGAATCTTAAAATATTTAAAGTATTGTATTCTTCCTGTATAGAGGAGATTTAGTTTAATATAAATTTGAATATCATAACCACAAAATGCCTTTAGAAGGGAACCTGATATTATATCTGTAATGTGCACTCAAGGAAACAGGCATAAATGGAACAAATGTTTCCCAAACTTGAATATTTTTCTGTTAGATTTTGTTGAAATGTCTATAACTATATTTTTCAAGGAGATCACATTTTAAAAGTAGCAAGAGTACCTTCTTCCATTATATTTGATGTTTCACTAGATCTATAATTTTCATTACTCACTCAGTGGTGCTTACAATACATCTATAAATTCTCTTCTTGTGTGATGCTTTCCTATGCCTTCTTCAAAGAATTCATACAATATTCCAAAAATTTGAATCTGGTTTTCTTGATGTTTCATATGTACATCATTCTTTTTTTTTCAAAAGGAGATGAAATAATCTTGTTTAAAAGCTGTTAGCATTCTTCTGGTCAAATTTTCTTGTTAATAAACAGGCCAAAAAATAAATAAAAATAATAATTAGGCCAAATGATTTTTCTTTTCAAAGCTTTCATATGGTCCTAATTTTTAGATACAATGAAATTGAATCAGACAAAATCTTAAAATTAGAATTATGTAGAAAGTTAGGTTTCAGTAGATAAAGTACTAAACCTGGAAAAAAGAAGTCACTACCTTAGATATTTTTTTAATTATTTAACCTTGGGCAAGTGATCTGAATATTATCTAATTTAGTTACCTCAACTATAAAGTAGAAGAAATTATTTTACCTTGCTTACAAGACTATTAAGGTCAAATAATATATTTGTAAAGTACTTTAGCACAATGCCTAGTAAACACAGTAAGTGCTTAACAAATGCATTTGCTCTTCCCCTGCCTTCCTAATAATATGTAGACCATGTATGTGGATACTTGGTTTAATCTGACAATATTTATAATTTTTGTTTTTTTAATATTATTTCTTTTTTCCTTATGTGAGTAAATGTGATGCTATGGTCTAAATACTGTGTGCTTACAGTTATATTTTAAAATTCTACAGATTTGCTAGATTCTTTATTCATTTTTAATTGCCTCTTTTTTGTCCTTTTAGTTGCTCCCCTAAATGCTTGTAATTTACTTTGGTAAATTAATCAAAATACATAAAATAATTGTACCTTAAATAAAGTCAATTAAAGATCTCCAAAGAAGGATATCAATGTGAACTGAAATAGAAATAAAAATTATCATTACAGGCTTGAAGCTAATTCCTCAATATATCAAAACTTAAATTTTTGCATTCAAATTCCTTGCATGTCCATTTCAATGTGAATTGCAATTTTTTCTCACAAAATGTGCAAAATGACTCCTAAGGAAATCATTTTAATATTATTTCAAGAATTGTCAGTCTTCAGGTAAATCTAGGTGGTGCAGTGGATAGAGCTCTGACCCTGGAATCAGCAGGACGTGAGTTCAAATTTTTCCTCAAACCCATAATACTTATGTATCCATGTGACCTTAGGCAAATTATTTTATCCCATTGCCTTGCAAAACCAAAGAAAATTGTCAGGCTTTGTCTAAACATAATCAAAAAGTCAATGGCTACAGATAAAAAGGTAAAGCACAGTCAAATGAATAGAAATAGAAAATAACATCTTACAACTGAAAGTCAAAGAGAAAATCAGTGAGACTGAATAAAATGAACCAATATGGAGTAGCTACATTGAATGTTGATTGCACCCATATTTAAATATAGACAAAAATAAATTTGTGGTTTTTACTTACATTCACATATATACATGCATACATTCTTTCTGTATATTCATATATGTATATATATGCATATAGGTATAAATGTGTATATATATGTATATATAAAGAACCTATGAATATATTTATCAAGTTCAGAAATTAATTTTTGAATAATATCTGATATCCTTTATAAGAAAGATTTTTATAGCATTTATATTTGCATTGCCAAAAATTATCAGTTTTCAAATAGTTTACCAAATACTAGTTTACTTGTGTAGCAAGTATGGTCTGACAGATATGGAAGGGAGGGGTGACCATCAACTTCTGGTTTATCTAAAGAAGTAAATAGAACACTATGATGAATTTGGTGCATTCAATCATACAGTATCTAAAATCAAATCTTATTAAATCCCAATAACCATAGCTCAAGTGACAAGCAATAATAGGTTAGGAGTTGGAAAAAAATGATATATTACTTATTGATTCCAGGAAGTAGTTTCTATTGTCATTACATATTCATTGCTAAAGCTAGTAAGTTAATTTCTCCTTCCTCATCATATTAACCTCTCTGCAATGAGTGATACTGTTGAACATTATAAGGACTTGAGTAGTCTCACTGACCTGCAAAATGAAGAAGTTGCTGAAGAGGCTCAAATTTCCTGAGTCATTCCATTCAATAACTTTGACAGTGAAGACTAAATATCCCTTTTCCCAACAGTCAGTGATTATGAATATCAATTAAACATGTTTAGGTGCTGTCACCCAGAAGAAATTAGCAATAGTTCCAAACTTTGACCAATACAACAGGTCCAGGCTTTCTATTTCTTTCCTTGATGTCTATCTGGTTCTGTTTGACACAAATCAGAACTGTCTAGAAATACACTAGGCTTTCCCAGTTTGGGTTGATTTATTCCTCCTGAGCCTCAGAGATATGATAATTTCTATCTTTTTGACTGTTTTTCCTTTCTTTTTTTGAGTATTTTCAATAAATCTTGTTTGCTTCACTTAATCTTTGATAACTCACATGTTGTGTTATGTTACCTCTTACAGTCCTCCACCTGAGAGACATAACCATTATTTTGTTTTGTTTTGTTTTTTACTTCAGGAACATCAGTCATTCTACAGGACAAAGAATAATGGGCTTGGCAGTCAAGCATATTTCCAATCAATGACTTAACAAATAGAGACTTAGTGAAGGTTAGACTTTGCAAGGTAGGTCTTCCTTTTTTATCCCTAACACCCAAATTTTGACTGGAGGCCTACCCCATTCTCTTGGTCTCTTTTCCCTGGCAACATAAATGGCATCTAACAAAGAGTGATGTAATTTCTTATATTGCACCTTGTAATTGCAAAACTCATATTCCATGAAGATAAGCACTCCTTACTCTTGTTTGGTATCTCCTCCCTGAAGCTTCTTGATGCTTCTTTCACTTTTATTCCATTTCTGACCTTTCTCATTCACCTTTGCATGATTATCAGATGTCCCATCCACTACATATCAACTGACAATTCAAATTTATTGACTATTTTTCTATTAGGGGATTTTCTTGATATAACCAGCATTTCTAGTAAAATATTAAAGAGTAAGAATGGAAATTCTTGGTTTCCCTCTGAACTTCTTGGAAAATCTTTTATCTTATTCCCATGGAAAATAATTTTTGCTTTCCCAAATTGATAATTTATCAAAAAAATTACCAAGAAGTTTTCACTTGAAGAAATTACAGTTACATATAGCCAAACAAAAAAATTTTCTAAATCACTATTGATTAGAGAAATGCATGGCTAATATAACAGAAAAATATGACAAATGATGAAGATATTGGAAAATTCATACACTAATGCATATTTGGTAGAGTTGGGAACTCATCCATACATTCTGCGGAGCAGTTTGCCCAAAGTGCAACCAAACTCTCATATCATTTAATCCAGAAATACCACTATGAGGTGTGTATCCCAAAAGGTTCTATAAAAGGGGGAAATGAACCCATTTGTACAAAAAATGTTTATGGCAATTCTTTTTGTAGAGACAAAGAATTAGAAATTGAAGGAACGCCCATCAGGAAGTGATTTAATAAGTTGCGGTAAATGAATGTAATGAATTGCTATAGTACTATAAGAAAAAAAATGAACAGGGAAATTTTTAGAAAAGTCTGGAAAGACTTATATGAACTGAGGATGAGTGAAATGAGAGCAGGGTCAGGAGAATATTGTACATTGTAACAGCAACAAAATTGATGATCAACTATAACAAACTTAGTTCTCCACAATACAATGATCCAAGAAAATTCCAAAGGACTCATGATGAAAAATTCCATCCAGATAAAGAACTTTTTTTCTTGTGGTTTTTCCTTTTTGTGCTGAATCATCTTTCACAACATGTCTAATGTGAAGATATGTTTTATAAGGAAAATAATACTTGCTATTTGTTTTGGTTATATAATACATAGCATTTTTATGGAAAAGATTTTTTTTCTTTGCTTTCTGCTTGCTTTTTAAAAAAGGAATGGATTACTCACTTGTTTCAAAGTTTTATAAATCTATTGAAACTTTGAGTTTTATTGGTTTCATTGTGAATGTGGCCAAATATAGTTCTCCTGATTTTGAATTAGGTCTATGCTCTTTGGTTTTAAGATTTGCCTTGTGGTTATTTTTTACTGAGATTTTTAAAATTTGATTGGTTTTCTATGGTTTATTTTTAAAATCTTTGCACAATTCATTACTCTTTTCTTCTTATAATTTATTGATGAGTTTAGAAATATAAATTTTTCCCTGAATAATGGTTAGTTTCATCCAACAAAATTTAATGTTGTCTCATTGTTGTCATTATATTTAATGAAAATATTGATTTATTCTATTATTTTTATTTGATATACTCATTCTTTTGGATAAAAGTAATTTATTTTCCAATTAGTTTTTAATTGTTGTTGGAAAAATCCCTAATTATTGTACTTTTATTGAATTATTAAAAGTAAAAGATGCAATTGATATTTTACTTTCTGTATTTGTTTGTAAAGATTTTATAACATAATCTATGGAAAATTTTTGAATAATTGTCATTCTTACCTGGAAAAAAGGACATGCCTTTCTTTTGCTATTAAATATTTTCCAGGGACCTAAAATGACTAACATTTCAAAAATTCTATTCAAGATTTTAATTTATTTCCTTCTGATACTTTCATAGATCTGCATTGTATGCTGCAAGTTTTCATTGCTGTCAAAGTGGTATGATAAATGAGGAGGTCTGTTCACTGCCCTTGTGGTCTCATTTCTATAAGTTTCTTGTCAAAGTCAGTTTTTCATTAGGAGTATCATCAGAATCCTGCTTGGTTTAACCAATATTGACCAACTAGAAACCTCTGCAACTTACAAGCTTTGAACAACTGACTGTGCTCTGGCTTAGAATGCTATGATCAAGGATTCCATAGTGTATAACAAAACTGCAAGATTGCCCCATTCCTGCACCCAGAAACTTGCTCAGTAACCCCCCAGGATCTCATTATGCCATGCCTCATTGATCTCTCAGTTTCTAAGTTCTATAATGTTCCTCAAAGTATATTTCTGTCCAAAACCCCCACTCCTGTACACACATACTTCTCTGTCCATCTCCCTAAGCTGCCATAGAAAAATGAATCACTCTGACTTCTTTATTTTCTCAATAAGAATACAGACTATTTTTGAGGGTTAGGATGGGGAAGAGATAGACTCCATTGTTTCCACTCACTCTGCAATCTTGACTCCAACCTCCTTAACTTTTCAGTTATCTTTACCATTACAATTTCAGCTCCTTGAGAGCAGGATCTACCTTTTTGCTTTTACTGTATTTTCAATGATTATTTCTGACACAAAGTAAATTTTTTATAAATGTTCTTAACTTTCACTTCACTTAATAAATATGCTGAAAACTTTATATCAAGAAGAGTTTGCCCCTTTCAAAATAATCACATTGTCAGTATTCACTCAAAAATTTTATTTCCTTGAAACATTTCTAATATTTGAGAAGACTTCTTAAAATTTCATTGTAATTCAATAAATATTAATTTACTGAGTATTGTTATGTTCCTAGTCTGTAGCTAGCTACTAAGTATAACATTTCAATCTCCTTTAATACTGTTTCTTTATTTTCCTTTGTTATTCTTGGGTACACTCAACAATTCCTAATGGCCTTTTATTCTCCCCCTTCTCCTCTATAATATAAATAAAAAAGAAAATTCATCTTAGTTACTCTTTTAGAGAGAAGGGGAAAATCCATGCTATCTGAAATGATTAAGCTTATGAGATGACTTTATAATTGCTTTATAAATCCTTGTTCCTTTGCTAATTATAGCTTAATAGGCACTGAGATATTTAATAATCTTTGTTGGCACCTCATGATTACAGAATTCACTTGTGAACAGGTATTGACGCTGGTTGATGAAGTCACAGAGAAGCATAAAACAATTGGGGACTATTTAATTTTTCCATAATTTTGATGAGATAGCAGTGATCCTTCTTTCATTGATAGTATTTCCATTTTTACACTTAACTAGTTCTTGTCATTTATGCTTTTTTGTATTATAATTTTTATAGGCCTTATCTTCCCAACCAATCTAAACCTCTAGTTTTAAGATTCCTTTTGTAACTTTTCATCCCTCCTACTACTGTTGCCTCATTTACCATACAATAGGTGAACAAGATTTATACATTTATATATTTAAAATATATCGCATTAGACTTCTTCACTCCCAGATTAGAGACAATAGGGTGAGCATTCCTTTAAACAGCACAAACTATAACTCCTTTATGACTAGTAGATTTTCTTTCAGGATAATAATGACAATAAATTCATCATCCAAGGAAACACACAAAATTATATATGGAGACAGAAAGAGGAAGAGGAGATGAGAGAGGAGCTATAGACAGAGAAGGACAGAGAGAGAGAGAGAGAGAGAGAGAGAGAGAGAGAGAGAGAGAGAGAGAGTTATTTCATCACTGTACCATTTACCAAGCTTGTTAACATATACCAGGGCTTCCATTTTACCAGTAAAGACAATAAGGACAATATTGATTGACAATCAATATTGATTCATAAGAACTGAATTTTAATGGACTCTGAAAATGTAATATGCATTGTTCACAGATGATATGAAATAATTCATAATATTTTATATAAGAATTGTCTTTCTATCTATTGTTTATTAACAAATGATATGCATGCAAGTCATTCTTGGTGACAAGCACTCTTTAGTCCCTAGGGACTCTAAAGCAAATAGAAATTTAGTTTTTAGAAACAACTCTATTAGATTAATACACTATGGATAAGGAGCTGTGATAACTTATAGGAATGATTGCTTCCCATTTTCAAAAAGCCTAATATGGTTTGTGTATTAACCCATGATTTTTATCTAAGAATATATGATATAGTGCATGAGCAAAGTGCAAATAATTTGGTGAATAAAATTGGGCTAAAGGAAAGGGTATTAACAGCTAGGTGAGGGTTCCATTATTGCTATATGCTCTTTTGTACTTTGCTATGTACTTTTTTCTGAGTGTTTTATAAGGATTCTCAGTCTTATTACTAGTAAGGAAACTAGTTATTATAACAAGTAAGGAAATCAGAGTGCATAATGTCCCACACCAACATTTGAAAGTCAGTAGCCTAACACCAGATAGTACCTCTTGGCAAAGGTGAATATATAATTTTTCTAAGAGTGAGGATCAGTCGTAGAGTTGTGAAATAAGGAACCATCCACATCTCACAACTTCACCCAATGTGTCAGTGAAAATGAAAAAAAAAAATACTGCCCAGCAGTGACACACATCAGAAACATAGGACCTTGGGGCATAGATTTTAACCCTCAAGTCACTTTTACTGATGCACTTTTACTAACCAAGTCATGTTTACTGCCCTAGGCATCCTTGAGCACCTAGGTTACATAGTGGAGAGAGCATCATACCAAGAGTCAGGGAGACATCTCCCTAAATTTAAATCCAGTCTGAGACACTTACTACCTCTGTGACCAGGGGAAAGTCAGTTAACCTGGTTTCTTTTAGTTTCCTAATCTGTAAAATAATCTGGAGAAAGAAATAGAAAAATCCAATATCTTTGCTAAGAAAATACCCAAATTGGATCACAAAGAGTCAGACATGAAGGAAACAACTGAAAAAGGGTATAAGTACTGTCCAAGGAAGAATACATCCCAATGTCTGAAAAAAGAAATAGTTAAAACCTGAGTTCAAATCAATTTTTCTTGGTTCTTATTCCCATCATACTGTTAAGGGGAATTTAAAAATTAGGTATCATGATACTACCAAAGTCAAAGCTTTTGTAAACTTTATTCTTCTCTTGATAGATCAGGAAACATTTTCTCTAAATGCTTACAAATTAAGAATACTCTCTCCTTATCTGATTTATAATATGTATTCCCAATCTTATTTGTAATTTATGTTGCCAATTTAGGCCTTGTATTATGTAGCTTACATTAAAATCACATAAAAATGATGCATTGCTTTCCCAGTATCTTTATTTTAAACCTACAGTAATTTTAGAGTGTATTAAACCAAACCCAATGTTTCATCATTTCAGAGGAATCATTCACTTATGTCAGGAAATTTGGGGGGGGGGGATTTTGAGTTCTCTAACTGCATATCATGATTTAATTTATGAATAACAAGTTTATGGCACTACAGCTTTATAAATCCTTGATACCCTGTTAATTATAGTTTATGGGACTCTTAGGTATTTCATAATACTCACTGCAGCATAATATATTTTACTTTATTACAATATGTTGTATCCTAATACACAAATCTCAATTATGATTCAGCTGCCTGCGTCCTTCTATTTTTCCCATCTTTATTTAAAACACAGCACTAATTTAACAAAAAAAATAAATGTCTGTTCTTCTATGGAGAAACATTCTATGTTTTTACTACTATATTAACTGATCAAGGCTGTCAATAATGCAAAATAACTATACCTTCTCTTAAATCATCTTTGTAATCAAACTGGAGAAAGTAGTTTGCACAATCCTGTAGACATTTAGAGGCAAGGGGTGGGTGGTGGGGAACACTAAGTATTAAGTTTAATGATCTGCACCTGGATTCAATCACCACTTTCAGCCTAAGCATCAACCATTTTGGAATACAAAATTGCAGTGGATGCACAGCTGGAAAATAATGCTGTCTTCCAGAGGGGAGAAAATCATTAAGGTAGCACAAATAGACTACAGTTTGATTTTATGAAGTTCAACTACGAAGTTCATGTAAGGGAGGGCATGCAAAGGTATTTCATTCAGAAAGGGCTGAGTTTATTTGGAACCGACTTTTTCCTAAATAGAGTAATAGCAAAGACAGGACAAATTTTTCTGTTTCAAATCTGGAATGATTTGCAAGAAATATATAAATACATAAGGGAATTCTACATTATGCATTTCTGTTCCTCCTTTTCTCAAATAAGTAGTCCTATAAAATTCCTGAAGGTGGAACTCCTGCTACCAAGGGAACTAGCTTGTTTTTTTCACTTATCTTTTAATGACTTCCTGCAGGCAAAGAACTAGTGTCAAAATTCTCTTGTCTACTTGCTACTATGGGTGTCACTTAGAACCCCAGTACTATGTAATTATTCATCATGTTTTGGCACTGGGACCACAAGGCAACACACACTGTTTTGCAACAATTAAGCAATAATATTAAAGAATAAATAACCTCTTCTGTAGACTAAGGCATCATTCATTCTTTACTTCACACCCAGGACTTGTATTTATCAGTCAACATTTCCTCAAGAGAAGAAAATAAGTCATTAGCCTAGAGGATGTAATGTTTTCTCTTCTGGGATTCTAGTCATGGGGGAGGAAGGTGAGAGTTTCTGTTATTACCCATTTCCTCTATTACTTTCTAGTGGTGTCTAGTATTTTAATCAAATCAGCTCTACCACTGATCCCAGAAAGAATATGTCAATCTACTGCCCTATAGTTTCATTCATCATCCCTGTAACTTTAAAAATGAAAATTTCACTCCCTGGCCACCTTAAAAGTATACTAGATATACATCTCTCCCAACTAGAATGAAACCTACTTGAGGACAGAAACTATCTTAATTTTTAAATTTGAATCCTCAGTGCTTAATATTTAATAAATATATGTTCATTCATTTTGTTAGTCCTTGGAAGCACCAATATCAACTTCCAGCTGAATTTTTTTATGGCCTCCAGAACCTAGGGATAGTAGTCTCTAGTATGGGGGAAGCCCTTTTGGATATGGCACTTTGCCAGATAAAAGGCATAAAGCACCCTGAAACCCTATGAAAAGAGGGAAATACTAGGAAAATCTTAGTGGAGGAATAGCCCTAGAATTTCTTAGAAAGTAATCAGTGAAGGGGCTGCCTTAAAACCCTACAGAGAGAATGGGGGCCATAGCAGAACACAGTTCAGTCTTAGCCCAGAATCTTTTTTGTGTTTTTTTTTGTTTTGTTTTTAGTTTTTGCAAGGCAATGGGGTTAAGTGGCCTGCCCAAGGCCACACAGCTAGGTAATTATTATGTGTCTGAGGTCAGATTTGAACTCAGGTACTCCTGACTCCAGGGCTGGTGCTCTATCCACTGCACCACCTAGCTGCGCCCTTAGCCCAGAATCTTATGATAAGAGTTCAGTCTTTAGCAAAAGAATGGATATGGGGAAAGGAAGAAATGTTTATTAGGATACTACTATATTCCTCGCACAATACTAAGCACTTACACCATTATATCATTGATCTTCACAACAACACTGGGAAAGGAGTTTTATTATGATCCTGATTTTCCCTTGGGGAAACTAAGGAAGACAGGAATTTCTAATAAATACTATAGGCTGGATTTGAATTCATGTGTTCCTCACTCCAATCCAGGTACTCAATCTATGCTATCACTTTTGTAGGGCACTACAGAGGACAGCACAATGAAAAGCTTGAGTATACATAGCCCAATAGCAATGAAAAAAGAAAAGTATAATAGAAGGGATTGCCAATGAGTTTGCACAGAAAGCAAAGGAAAAAAAAAATTTCTCAGCCTCAGGGGTGCTAAGAGTTCTGAACATAGAATTACGGTTGTTTAGAAGTGGCACACCCCAATTAATAAATGGTTAAAGGAAATGAACAGCCAGTTTTCAAAGGAAGAAATTAAAGCTATATATATAATCATATGAAAAAATGATCCAAATCATTGTAGATTAGAGAAATGCAAATGAAAACACCTCTGAGGTATCACCTCATAACTATCAGATTGGCCAAGATGAAAGAAAGGGAAAATGATGGATCAGTGTTGGACAGGTTATGGGAGGACTGGGACATTGATGTATTGCTAGTGGAGCTGTGAAAGGATTCAATCTTTCTGGAGAACAATATGGAACTATGCCTAAAGAGCAATAAAACTGTTCATACACTTTGACCTAGCAATTCCAATTCTAGGTCTATTTTCAGAAGAAATTATAAAAAAGGACATGTCCCACATGTTCCAAAATCTTCATAGCAGCCCTTTCTGTAGTGGCAAAGAACTAGAAAATGAGGGGATGCCCATCAATTGAGGAATGGCTAAGCAAGTTATGGTACATGAATATTATGGAATACTATTGTTCTATAACAAAACATAAGTGGTCAGACTCTAGAGAAGCATGGAATGACTTACAGGATCTGATGCTGAGCAAAGGGAGTAGAACCAAGAGAACAATTTTAACATAAACAACATTATGAGATGAAGAACCTTGTTAGAAGCAGCTTCTCTCAGCAGTTCAGAGAGCTTGGACAACTGTATTACTATGGCTATGGACTATGTTATCCCCATCCATGAGAAGAAAAACACAAAACAAAACATACACACACACACACACACACACACACACACACAGAAAGACAAAACAAACAACCCTTCAAAATCTGATGAACTTTTTATAAAAATTATCTCTTGTGTATCTCTTTCCCTTAATCCTAATTCCTCATAATGAGAATTACTAATACTAATCTGCAAACATATTTATCAAAACATATATATATATGTATATACATATATATATACATATATATATATATGTATATATATATATTAACCTGTTTGCCACTGAGGGGAGTGGGTTGGGAAGGGGGGATGAAAGGAAATTTTGTAACTTGAAAATATGTATGTGAAAATGGATGAAAATAAAGAAAGAAAGAAAGAAAGAAAGAAGAAGAAAAAAAGAAGTACCACATGTAAACCATAAAAATTAACATAGAGTTCCAAAGAGAGATGGGTGGGGAGAGAAGGCATACTTCAATTCAAAAACAAAAGCTATCCAACAAAAGCATGATTTCACATAAGGCTATAGCAATTATAAATGTGATAAAAAGTTATAAAATTTGACTTCTGGGAAATGTCAAGGAACATTTTCCAGACTTAGACAAATCTAAACAAAGGAGTAAATAAGAAAAAATTACAGTACTGAATGAAACAAGGAAAGATTGAAATTGTATTCATATTATAATTGAAATATAAAGAAAAATGAATAATTGTCAACTTTACAAGAAAACTTTACCTAAAATGATTATGCATTATTGCATAATGATTTTATCAAAAGATGTGAACAGCAGGAATAGGCATACCACATGTACTATCACAATGAAATCAACATTGTATTCAGTAAAAGCATTTTATAAAAAGATTTAATATTAATTTCAGAATAAATACCTTACTTCTTATGAATTTATGGGTGAAATAAAAAATTATAGAAACAATATAATATCTCATAAATGAACATTAGAGTAATCAGACATTGTACAAAAACTTGAGATGCAGCAAAGGCAGTTGTGAAAGTTAAAATTAATACCTCAATGTTTTCATCAAAATAAGCAAAGCTATAAATTTTGCATGACACAAAAATGAAGAACTGCAAATAAAAATACTAAACTATCTAAAATCAAAATAGAAACTCAAAAAAGTGAAATAAAAATTTAAAAATAATTTAAAATATATTTTAAATTTAAGTAAAATTAAAATAATTTTAAAGTAAATTAGAAATGTCAGAAGCATAGAAATTAACAATTAAAAGTAGCAATTGCCTTTGAAATTAAAGATAAAAGAAGTTCTTTATAATAAGCAAAAATTCATAATTTAAAGGAATTATCAATTATCATAAATGAATTGTGAAACCCTATTAATAACCACTATTAATCTTCATTAAAATCACTAGAAAGAAAAAAACAAATTAGCATGAAAAATAGTTATCTAAAATCAAGAGCAAGAAATATGTTTAATGGAAAAAAGTTAGAGGCCCTTCCAAACAGAAAACAAAAATCAGAGATAAAGCAAAGATGACCATTGTCACCAAACCTAACTAAAACAATCAGAGGGATGGGTTGTCTGAATTGTCATTCAGTCAATATTAGAAAAATTAAATATACTTCAATAAGAGAATTTTTACAGTTGAATATCTATTGCTGTGAAAAGTTAAGGGCATAACCTAAGATATGTTCCTATTGACTCGGTTTCCCCACTATGCCATTATTTTTCTGACTATGAAATTTCTCCAGTTGGCTAATTGTGAAACTGAAACAGAACTAAGGTAGTTGTTTTTTTTTTCTCATTATGCTATGTCAGGTCAGTCTGTGCCCTTGAGGGAATAACTCTTGCATACTATAACAAAGTTCTTCCTTTTCCTTTTATAATAGATTTCTATAATTAGTGAGCAGTGGAAATTGTAGGCACAGTATTAAATCTATTAATTGAAAGATTAAGATAGAAACATTTTTAATGTTCCTATAAGAGGCAGGTATGAAAATTTTACTGTTCTAATCCATATTTGTGGTCAAATTATAAGAATGATCATCTAAAGGAGGGATTAATAAAACAAAGATGTACAGAAAACGCTTTCTAATTAAATGAAAATATAAAATTTGTGAAAATAACAGGATTATCTATATCAAGAGAAAGAATTGTGGAATTTGAACAAAGATCAAAGACTATTACCTTTAATTCAGAAAAAAACCATTATCTTATTGTGTAATTTTGTTATCTCTTTTACTTTACTTTTCTTCTTTAAGGATATGATTTCTCTCTCATCACATTCAACCTAGATTAATGCATACCATGGAAACAATGTAGAGACTAACAGACTGCCTTATGTGGGGAGTAGGGTGAGGGAAGCAAGGATGGGGAAAAATTGTAAATCTCAAAATAAAAGAAAAAAAGGAAATAAGAGGATTCACATTTTTCCTTAAAATAATATGCTCATGTATATGGCTGACTTCCAAGTGTATTTAGAATGGAACATTACATTTTAATTTTTGTATTATTCAGTTTTTATTGGGGGGTAGTAGGAAGAGGAGTTGATAACCAATTGTATGATAATAAAAATGTTAGTTAATCAGAAATAAATGAATACTCAAATATAAAAATACTCAGATTAACAAAATACAATCATTAAACTTGTTTTTTACTAAGACACAGGTGCTACCATCAATATATACTTTTTCTACTCAACCATTCCATAATTTATCATACAGAATAATAAATTAAAAAGGAAATTAGATAATGTCTGTTTCTCCTTTTGAAAATTATATTGGTACAAGTTTATTCCAACATAGATGTTCAATAAATATTCACTGATAGGACAACTGAACCACAAATCCAAATTTTCTTTTCAGAGTTCTTCTTACAAATTGCACTAAGAACAATTCTTAGAATTCTAGGTATTAGTATACAAATGTCCTTATATTAATATTTTTAAAAAATTATTTAAAATAGTTTCAAAGAATGGCAAAGCTTGTTATGAAGAATAAAAGAAGAAACACATTTAAATTAATTTGCAAACTTTAAAGCTAAATGATATTATTTAAATGGTAAGAAAGAGTATATAGTGTTTGCAATAAAATGAAATTAATATAAACTTTTCAAAAAGTATTTCTTATCAGGCATATCATTTTTAAAGATGTACAGACACACAACTACATACACATACACACATATATTTCTAAATAGTACTAGAAACTATGCAGTTATTACGTACTAATACTATTACATGAGCAGTATGTATAAAATTGACATATGCATAGTAAAAATTAATTCAAAGTTTATTTGGATTCAAGTCAAATTTGTGGACAAACAGGCAGAAGATTACTGGAGATAATGATCAAGTTATTCCCAGAGAACTTTCTTGTTCAAAGGGAAGATATTTCAAAACTAACCTATTACATCTAGAGAAGAACTGATGTGTTTGAAATGAGAAAATTGATACATTTTATATTAGTATTTATATTTAACAAAGATTCAATTTGGAACATTAAAAGTTCTCGCATTAGTGGGGTGGAGGCAAGATAGCAAGAGAACAGTCTCTCGTAGGTGTTCTCTCCAAAATATTTCAAAAATTTTTAAATTTTGACTCTAACAAAATTTTTGAGAGACAGAACCCACAGAAAGATCCAGTGAAGCAATTCTCCATCCCAAGGTAACCTGGAAAATATTGGTAAGGCTCTGTTCTTCTGTTGGAGGGGGCTGCAGCATGCCAAGCAGAGAAACTTTAGCCTTCTAGGAACAGACCCAGGGGCCTTAGGTCCCTGGGTGCCCCAGCACAAAGAAACAGAAGTAGTTTCCTGATCTGCCACCACAGGGAGCATTAAGCAAAACTTGGAAGAGAAGAAGGGAGACCTATACAAGAGCAAGTTTGAAGCCCAGGTCAGTGTGGCCTTCCTGAGCCAGGCCACAGCCCTGAGCACAGCCCAGTTCCCAGAAAATGGAAGCAGGGCTGTGGAGCCACCCAGCAGGAGGCACCTGAGAGCTGCTCCCTTGAGGGTTCAAGCCAAAGAAGGTAAGGGAGTGTAAGGAGACTACCTACTTCTGTCCTCTGTCCTTGGAACAGGACTCTGGGGTTTTGACCATATTCAGATCCTGGTCACTGTCTGGGGCCCTAGAGGGGTGAGCTTGTGGCCATTCAACAGACTAGGAGAGCATTTAGAGTCTCTCATAAGACCTTGAAGGAACTAAAGTCTTTGCAGAGAGGTCCCAATAATACTCAAAAGCTCAGGAAAGACCCCAAAACTAGGAACAGGTTGGGGAAATGAGTAAACAGGAAAAAAAGGAACCTGACCATAGACAATTACTTTAGTCCCATGAAGAACCAGAATAGACAATCTAAAAATGAGAAAGTCCAAGTTTCTTCATCTAAAGACTCCATGAAATATAGAAGTTGGGCTCAAGCTATGACAGAGCTCAAAAAGGATCTTGAAAATCAAGTAAAGGGAGTAGAAGACAAATTGGGAAAAGAAATGAGAGAAATGCATGAAAAACATGAAAATGAAGTTAGCAGCTTACTCAAGGAGATCCAAAAACTGCAGTATAAAATAACATATTAAAAATCAGTTTAAGTCAAATAGAAAAAAAAAACAGTTCAAAAAGTTATTGAGGAGTTGGCTAGGTAGCACAGTGGATAAAGCACCAGCCCTGGAGTCAGGAGTACCTGGGTTCAAATCCAGTCTCAGACACTTAATAATTACCTAGCTGTGTGGCCTTGGGCAAGCCACTTAACTCCATTTGCCTTGCAAAAACCTAAAAAAAAAGTTACTGAGGAGAAAAATGTTTTAAAAAAATAGAATTGAACAGATGGAAAAGGAGATAGGAAAGCTCTCTGAGGAAAACAAATCCTTCAGATATAGAATGAAGCTAAAGGAAGCTGATGATTTTTCAAGAAATCAAGATACAATAATTCAACACAAAAAGAATGAAAAACTAGAAGAATATATAAAATATCTCATTGAAAAAACCAACTGAACTGGAAAATACCTCCAAGAAAGAAAATTTAAAAATTATTGGGCTTCCTGAAAGTCATGATCAGGAAAAGAGCCTTGATCTCATTTTTCAAGAATTTCTATAGGAAAACTGCCCTGGTATCCTAGAAGCAGAGGGTAAAATAGAAATTGAGAGATTCCACCAATCTCCTTCAGAAAGAGATCCAAAAAAAACAGAACTCCCAAGTCAAAGAGAAGATATTACAAGCAGCCAGAAGGACACAATTCATATATGGAGCTGCAATCAGCATCGCACAGGGCTTAGCAGCAACTAAATTAAGGGCTCATAGGACTTGGAATATAATATTCTGGAAAGAAAAAGAGCTTGGAATGCAATGAGAATCAACTACCCAGCAAACTGAACATCGTCTTCCAAGGGAAAAGATGGACTTTCAATGAAACAGAAATTTCAAATGTTCCTGTTGAAATGACCAGAGCTGAACAGAAAGTTTGATCTTCAAGTACAGGACTCAGGTGAAGCATAGAGAGGGTGGGTGAGAAGGGTAAATTAATAGGGATTTAATGATGATGAACTGTGTGTATTCCTGCATGGAGAGATGAAATTGATACTTTTCATATGAATCTTCTCATTTATTAGAGCAGTTAGAAGGAGCTTATACAGACAAGGCACAGGGAGGGAACTGAATTTGAAGGCATAATATATTGTAAAAGTGGAGTCTATGGCTGAAAAAGATATGTACTGGGAATAAGAGGAAGGAGAGATAGGCCAAGATATTTCATATTAAAGTATTTCTCGTAGCGTTTGCATTGGTATGGAAGGGGGAAATGTGAGGGATAATGAGCGAGCCTTCATTCTCATTGAAAATGGATCAGAGAGGAAACAGCATACATACTCAATAGGAGACAGACATCTAGAAGAAATAGGAGTGAAAGGGACAGGGGGAGGGGGAGAGGGGATGTGGATGATAGAGGAGAGAGTAGATCATAGGAGAAGATAGTCATGTATAATGCATTTTCTTTTTTACTTTTTACAAGGTGGTGGGATTGGGTGGCATGTCCAGGACCCTGGGGCTGGGTGGTTGCTGGGTCTTTTGGGGTGAAATGTAGGTTGGAGCCTCTTGTCCCCACTATCCATTGTGCCACCTGGCTTCCCCACAGCACATTTCTGAAGAAGAACAGAGTGAAAGGAGAGAGAAAATTGAATAGATGGTAATGGGGAGAAATGGATGGTGGGAATTACAATCAACAATAGTGACTGTGAAAAAAATATGGAAGTAACTTCTATGATGGGCTTATGATAAAGAATGTGATCCACTGGAGAAAGAGCTGATGGTATCAGAAAACAGACTGAAATGCATTTTTTTTCCCTTTCTTTCACTTTATTTCTCATGAGGTTTCATATTTTTGTCATGGAGGGGCTAGTATGTTTACTCTTAAACAAGAATATATTAGTAAAGTGTAAATAAATTACAGAAAATTAAAAAAATATCTCACTAAAGAAAGAGTGATAAGAATATAAGAACTGTGTTATATGAATTAACTGGGACAAAAACTAAGTGAATATTTTTGTATAATAAACTTAATACTATTTTTTTAATCTTTACCAGTTTTAATTATGCAATATAAAGATTAAATTTCCTTAATTCTTCATCAAGAAACTAAATTCTATTACTTTGGGTTTTTAGTAAACTTGACAACCAGAGGATTTTTCTAAGAAGTGTTCAAATGTCAAACTGATATGGAAAACAGACTTAGGAAAGATAATTTAAAAATTATTGGAATACCTGAAAGTCATGATCAGGAAAAGAGCCTTGACATCATTTTCAAAGAATTACTACAGGAAAATTGCCCTGATATTCTAGAAGCAGAGGGCAAAATAGAAATGGAGAGAATCCACCAATCCCCCAAAGAAAGAGATCCCAAAAAACCAACCCCTAGGAATATTATAGCCAAGTTCCAACTCCCAAGTCAAAGAGAAAATATTACAAGCCGCCAGAAGGACACAGTTCAAATATCGTGGAGCTGCAGTCAGGATCACACAGGACTTAGCAGCAACTACATTGGAAGCTCGTAGGGCTTGGAATACAATATACCAGAAGGCAAGAGAGCTTAGAATGCAGCCAAGAATGAACTACCCAGCAAGGCTGAATGTCCTCTTCCAGGGAAAAAGATGGACTTTCAATGAACCAGGGGAATTTCAAAGGTTCCTTTTGGAATGGCCAGAGCTGAACAGAAGGTTTGATCTTCAGATACAGGACTCAGGTGAAGCATGGAGACTGGAGGATAGGGGGGAAATATGAGGGACTTAATGAGGATGAACTGCATGTATTCCTGCACAGAAAAATGGCACAGATAATACTCATATGAACCCTCTCAGTTAATAGAGCAGGTAAAGAGAGCTTTTATAGTTGAAGCACAGGAGAAAGCTGAATTTGAAGATAAAATATGGTGTAAAAATGGAGTCAATAGGAAAAAAGGGAAATGGAATGTGAGAAAGAAAAAGGAGAAGGGGAATAGTCCAAGATATTTCACATAAGATTTTTTTTTTATTACAATGAGCTATTGAAATGATATGGAAGGGGGGAGGCAAGGGGGAATGAAGGAAACTTTGCTCTCATCAGAGATGGCTAGGAGAGGAAACAGAAAATATACTCAATGGGGTATAGACATCTGGAGTAAGAAGGAGAGGGGAGCAGGGGGAAGGGGTGGGGATGTGAATAAAGGAGGAAAGGATGGACCATGGGGGGAGAGTGGCCAGATATAACACATTTTCTTTCTTACTTCTTGCAAGGGGCTGGGAATGGAAGGCCTGCCCAGGACCACAAGGCCAGGTGGATTCTGGGCCTAAGGGGTGGTATGGGGGCTCAGGGCTTCTTGGCCCCAGGACCAGGGATCTGTCTGCTGTGCCACTCAGTGACCCTACAGCAGAGTCATAGTGAAAGGAGAGAGAAAATATAGTACATGGTAGTGGAGAAATAAGAAAGGAGGGAGTTGCGATCAGCAATGGCAATGGTGGAAAAATATGGAAATAACTTTTGTGATGGACTTATCATAAAGAATGAGATCCACCCATGACAGAGATGTGTTGGAACAAAGATTCAAGCACATTTTTTGTTATGATTATTTGGGGGAGGGTGCAGGGCAAGTAGGGCTGGATGGCCTGCCTGGGGCCACATAGCGGGGTGATCTTTGGGTGTCTGGGGCCAGATTTGGACCCAGGTGCTCCTGGCTCAAGGGCCAATGCTCTGTCTGCCACCCAGCCACTCCTACTATTATTAATATTTTATTTTATTTTTGGTCTTTTTTTTCTTTCTTTTTTTTGGGGGTTTTTGCAGGGCAGTGGGTATCTGGTGGCTTGCATGTCACACAGCTGGGTGATTGTTGCGTTTATGAGGCTGGATGTGGACTCGGGTGCTTGTGGCTCCAGGGCTGTTGCTTCATCCATTACACCACCTGGCCATACCTACAATTATTACTATAATTATTTTTTTATTTTAATTTTTTTTCTCTCCCCTTTACTTTTTTTGCCCAAACAAGTCTATCTATATTCATGGGGGAGGAGGTGTATTTTGTTTACTTGTAAACAAGAATATTTTATTAATGTAAAAAAACATTTGTACAAAATGAGAATAAAAAATAAATTTAAAAACCAAAAAAAAGAATAATAATAATTTTAATCATTGTTCTCTGGTTCTTAGTGGTGGGGAAAAAAGGACTTAATTGATCATGTATATTAATAGTAAAAGCCTGGGTCATTATTATCATCTATCATAAAATTTTCAGGAGGAAAGGATTTACTCCTTTCCACATTGGTAGTTTTTTAATTCAGAATTTTATTATGTTCTTAATATTTAAAATCTTTATTGAATAATATTTCACTATATTGATATATCACATTATGTTCAGATATTCCTTAAGGCCAATTTACAGTATTATTAAAAATATTAATGAATATTAATATAAATGAACTTATATTTCTATAGTGTCTGATTATTTAATTTAGAACTTTTAAAATGACTGCTGTTGTACTTATCACTGAAAATTGTTTATTGGGACTTTTGAAGATGAACCATGATGCCATATGAAGCTAATGTGCTCCCAGAGAGTTTCCCCACACACCATTAAATGAAGCCACCACACAGACATTAAAGCTACAAATGCCATCCAAAAAAATATGTTGAAATGCATTTTTAACTGTAGACATCATGGAGGATCTTCAGTGAAAGTCTATCTCTTTAGGGGAAAAGTAAAAGAAAAGCCCAGCTGATGGAAGAGTGGGAAAGCCAAAGAGGGTTTCTAGACACCATGCAGTCCAGGTCCCAGCAGCTCAACAGCAGCCCAGGTCTTGACAGATAACAGACCAGTAGATTGGGTCGCAATCCCAGGCAGAGTCTGAATCCTGGGAACACAGAGATAACAGACAGGACTGAATTGGGAACAAACCACTGCATAGGCACAGCCTGGACATAAAGGAGGAAACAAACATTTGCACAGACAATGCTTGGGCTGCAGAGGTCAGATCTTGGTAAGCAATAATCCAGTGTTCAGATCCCAGTCCCAACACACACACACACACACACACCACACACACACACACACACACACACACACACACACACACACAAACACACACACACACAGACAAAACCTAGGGATTATGCTAACTATATACTGAAATGGAGCTCAACAATCAGAATGAACAAAAAACAAAAAACAAAACAAACAAAAAAAGAACTAACCATAGAAAGCTACTATACAGATAGAGATGATAAAAGTGCTATCTCAGAAGTAGAAAGCAGTGACAAATTACCTACATGGAAAGTCTCAAAGGAGTTTAAGAATCAGACTCAAATCCAAAACTACATAGAAGAGCTTATGAAAGATTTAAAAACCAGGGGAGAGAGGAAGAAGAAAAATTAGAAAATGAAAGCCATATAGGAAAACTATGAAAAGTTGACCAAAGAAATCAACTTCTTTAAAAGTAAAAATCATGAACTGGAAAAAAATATAACTCACCAAATACTAAAATTAACCAACCAGAAAGGGAATACAACACATTAAAAAGTAAAAGTAAGCAACTGGAAAAGAATACACAAAAGTTAACTGAAGAAAATAAAGCCCTAAAAAATTAGAATTAGATAAAAAGAACCTATTAAATCTATTAGACACTAAGATTCCATAAAACAAAATGAAAAGAATGAAACAATTGAAGACACTGTATAATACCTTTTGGGAAAAACAAAAGAACTGGAAAATTGATTAGGTAGAGATAATTTGCAAAATAGAGCTCTACCAGAAATCCTAGATCAAAAAAAAAGAACCTGGAAAATATCTTTCAGGAAATTATCATGGAAACTATCCTAATATCAAGAACACCAAATCATCATTTAAAGAAAGTGCAAAACATATTCAGAAAGAGATTTCCATAATAAAAACTCTAAGGACTATCAGCCAAATTCCAGAATTCTCAAGTAAAGGAGAAAATGTTTCAAGTAGCCAAAAAGAAGAAATTTAAATACAAAAGAAGCACAATAAGAATTACATAGGACTTATTTTCAGTATTAAAGAATCAAAGGACCTGGAATATGATATTTCAAAGGCAAAGGATATTAAATTACAACCAAGAATTTACTACCCTGTATAGTTCAGCATATTCTGTCATGGGAAAAGATAGACTTTTCTTTTCTTTTTTTGTTTATTTATTTTATATTATTACAATGATTTTGTTATGTTAACCCCCCCCAAGAACATGAGAAACTTCAAGAAAAAATGCTCTTACATCTGTGTTCAGATTCCAGTGGTCCTATAGCTCTATCTCTGGGATGACCTGTCTTCATTATCATAAGTCCACCAGATTTTTCCTGCAGTTGCTATTTCCTTCACCTTATTCCTTCCCACTCTCATTTATTTTATTCTCTCTCTCTCCTCTTTCACCCTGTCCCTATTCAAAAGACTGGTGTATCTGAGCACCCTCTCCCACAATCTTCCCTCTCTTATTTCCCCCTTTCATCCCCCCATTCCACCTTATCACATCTCATTATTCTCATTTTTCTCCAGGATAAGATAGATTTCTATACCTTCTTAATTGTGTAGTTATTTCCTCTCTGAGCCATTTCTGATGAGAATGAAGGCTCAATCATTCTTCTTTGCCTTCCCCCAATTCCATTCCATTGAAAAAGCTTTTTCTTGACTCTTATGTGAAATATCTTAGCCCCTTACTCCTCTCCTTTCTCTTCCTCCCAGTACTTTCCTTTATCAGCCATTGACTCCATGTTTTTGCTATATTATAGCATTATATTGAGCTTCTTCCTGTGCCTTTTCTATATGGGCTCCTTCTAATTGCTCTTATAACTGAGAAAGTTCATATGAGTTATCCATGTCTTCTTCCTATGCAAGAATACAAACAGTTCAACATCATTAGGTTCCTCATAGTTAGTCCTTCTCCTTCACACTCTCTATGGTTACCCTGAGACCTGTACTTGAAGATCAAACTTTCTGTTCAGCTCTTGTCGTTTCAATAGGAAAGTGTGAAAGTCCCATTTCATTGAAAGTCCATTTTTCTCCTCTGAAAGATGATATTCAGTTTTGCTGAGAAGTTGATTCTCAGTTGTAAACCAAGATCTTTTGCCTTCTGGAAAGTCATATTCCAAGACCTACGAATCCTTAATGTATATGCTGCTGGATCCTGTGTAATACTGACTATAGAGGCATGGTACTTGAATTCTTTCAAGCAGTTTTTAGTATTTTCTCTTTGTCTTCAAGTTTTGGAATTTAGTTATAATATTTTTGGAAGTTTTTCTTTTGGTATCTCTTTCAGGAGGTGACTGATGAATTCCCTCAATTTCTATTTTACCCTCTGCTTCTAGGATCTCAGGGAAATTTTGCAGCATTATGTCTTGAAAAATGAAGTCTAGGCTCTTTTCCTGGTTGTGACTTTCAGGTAACCCAATAATTTTTAAATTATCTCTTTTGTATCTGTTTTCAAGGTCAGTTGTTTTTCCAATGAGATATTTCACATTTTCTTCTAATTTTTAGTGTGGTTTTTTTTGGAATACTTTTATTTCTTCCTGATTTCTTGCAAACTCATTTGCTTCCTTTAGTTCTATTCTTCATTTGAAGGAGTTTTCTCATCTTCCTTTCCAGCTGACCAATTCTGCTTTTTAAGACATTCTTTTCCTCATTTGGCTGTTATGTGGCTTTTTTTCATTTGTCCTAAACTGGTTTTTAACATATTATTTCCTTCAATAATTTTTAGGTATTTCTTTCACCAAGCTGCTGATTTGATTTTTATGATTTATCTGCATTGTTCTTATTTCTCCTCCCAATTTTTACTTTACCCCCCCTTATTGTTTTTTCCAAGCCTTTTTTGAGCTCATCCATAGCCTGAGCCCATTTTATATTTCTCTTGGAGGTTTTGGATACACAAGCTTTGAGTTTGTCATCTTCTGAATCATCCATGGGACTAAATAATTTTTGGATGGTCAGATTCTTCTTTTTCTTTTGTTTGCTCATTTTCTCAACCTATGACTTATTTACCATACTCTCAAGGCTTTCCCACTGGGACCTTATTTCCAAGGTCTTATGAGAGGATCTGAATACTCTCTTACCTATGTTCAGGTGCTCCCCTCTGCCCTGGAGCTGTGAGGATGGTGCCTACTCACTATGGTGGTGTGGGGGCCCAAACTGTGACTTGGAAATGAGTATGGGAAAACTGCAGAGTCCTGCACCAGGGAAAGCAGGGAGACCTTTATAATCTCTGCCCCCCCCCCCAACCATCTGTAGGCTGCGATCTGGAGGTGCAGGCTGGCTACACTGATTCTCACTGCAGGTTCTCACTACAGGCCTCATGTGAGGCCAGTGCTTGCTCTGCACTCACAATAGTGCAGCAGAATTCTCTCATCATGCCTTCAAGCTGTTTCTGGTGATCCTTGGGCAAGGAGGTCTGGAAACTGCACCCTCTGCCATGAACCCAGGCACCCCAAGATTTCTAGGCACCTTGACTGGCTGCACTGCAGCTGTGCTCACAGCAGCTTTTTCCAGTCCCTGGTCCTGGTGAAAAAGATGTTCCCTCCAGAACTTCTAAATTATCTTGGATTTGGAAATTGTATCACTCAATCTTTCTGTGGATTCTGCTCCTCTAAATTTTGGCTAGAGTCATAATTTGAGTGCATTTGGAGTCTGGAGGGGAAAGGAGTTTCTGATATTTCCTGCCTTCATGTCACCATCTTGGCCCTACCCCCACAACCCTTCCAAAAAGTTGGGGTTTTCAATGAAAAAGAGGACTTTCAAAATTTTCTGATAAAATACCTGAAAACCACCAAAATTTTGATCTTTAAATACGAAATTTAAAAGATGCATAGAATGGTAAATGAAAGGGGGTTTTTAAAAAAGTGCTTGTAAAGAACAATAAGCTGTGTACAACACTATAAGGAAAGATAGCTTCTCTAACTCTTGAGAACTGTATTTTTGCTAAAATAGTCAAATGGTTGACTATACTTCAAGGGAATGAATCTAGAAGATCTGGATATAAATAAGACTTGAATGCAATGTTGATATGAGGGTGGTATTCCTATAGAGACAGAAGGAGGGAAAGTACTTAAAGATTCTATACATAAATAAATTACAAAGTGACTTCTTTACTAGATACTTTAATTAAGGAGGGTTGTAGTACAATTGCTACAGAGGATGGGAATGCATTTAGAAGAGTAGGACATAAATTGATTAGGATGTGATCTTGTCGTCATACATACTTTAGCAAACAAGGGCTACAGTACTGATTGAAAAGTTAAAGGGAGAGAGGGAGACTTTGGTTGGGGAGAGTTGAGAGTCCATGGTTGGATTACAATAGAGACAGTGAGAGAGAATGTACTTAGAGGAACTGTACATGAAAATAATGTGAAGAAATTTTGTTTTGCTTGATGCTTTGGTTACAATTGAGGGGACTTTTTAATTTTGAGTGCGGACTTTAAATGGTTCATGAAATAATTTGACTTTGCATTATGCTTTGGCTCATGGGGATTATGCATCCATGAAAGTTCATGAAATGAAGGCATGGTATAAATGAATTATAATTTTATATGAATTATAAATCTTGCAAAGTTTATTTCTAATGGGTCAAAACAGTGTTGTGTATTTAGTGAATATGAGTCAATGCTGCTTATCAATCAGTCAATCAATCAATCAAACATTGAGAATGGTATTCCTATCAGGTCAGATAAAAGGAGTACACTTTGACAAAAAAAGGACTATACTAGAAGAAGGCTAAGCATTGGTGGTAAACTAACACCAGGTGAAGAGGCACAATTATCTATTATAGCAGAGGGAGAGTAGTATGGGTGTGATCACTGAGTAAATTTTACTCTTTTTTACTTTGGGGTTTTTTTTTATCTTTTTTTTTGGAAATTCTACTCTTAATAGATTTGATCCAGGGGTGGCACAGTGTATAGAGAAACGGCGCTGGAGTCAGGAGTACCTGAGCTAAAATCTGGCCTTAGACAATTAATAATTACCTAGCTGTGTGGTTTTGGGCAAGTCACTTAACCCCATTGCCTAGCAAAAACAAAAAAATATATATTTGATCCATTTGTCCATGTACTAGGACATTCCCAATTGGGTTTAAAAATATATCCTACACTACAGGGAAGTAGAAGGGTGAAGAGAAAGAAAGGGGAAGAAGGGACTGATAAAAGGGAAGATGATGACAAAAGTGAAAGTAAAGGTAAACATAAAATTTAAAAGAAAAAGGAAAAGGGAGCAAACATTAATGAGCAGGAGTAAAAGGAAAAGTATAAATGGGAGAAGATAGCATGGAGGGAAGTAGAGAATTAGTACTCTTAACTGTAAATGTGAATGGGATGACTTCTCCCACAAAACAGAAGCAGATAGAATCCTACAATATGTTGTTTACAAGAAAAACATTTGGAGCAGAAAAATACATGCAAGATAAATGTAAAAGACTAGAGAAAAATATATTATGCCTTTGAGGAATTTACAAAAGAAAATCAAGAGTGGTGATGTATAGGATGCAGCCAAATCAGCTTTAGGGGAAAAATTATGTCTTCAAATTTTTATATGAATAAAATAGAGAAAGAGAAAAACAATGAATTGCTTATGCAACTAAAAAACATAGAAAAAGGAAGCAAAAGCAAGAAAACATACAAATTATCATCAAAACTTTGAGTTCATCAACTATTTTGGATCAAATTCCTCTCCACAGTTCAGATATCTAGAACAACCCCGAGAGATTTGTTATGGACAATACCATCCACATTTAAAAGCAAAAATAAAACAAAACAAAAAACCCCCCACAGAATCTGAATGAATACTAGGTTCACTTTTTTAAAAAAGTTTCTTATGCTTTCTCATCTTATTCCATGGTTTTCTTTCTTTTCCTTTTGTCCTAATTCCTGATACACAAAATGTCTATATGTAAGCATATTAAACACAATTAAATATGTACAACATTCACTAGGCTGATTTCTGCTGAGGGGAAGGTTGTGGAAAGGGAGGGTAGAATATAATTGTGCAAATTATAAAAATACAAGTGGATGAATATTGAAAAGCTTTCATAATATGTAACTGGAAAATGAAATAAAATAATCAAAATGAATTAAAAAAGAAAATTATATACTTTGATTATCTTTGTTATAGATTCTTGGCTTGAAGCAATTAATTATTCCCTCTTTTTTCTGAATATGAGATAATTATCTGATATACTTGATAAAAATATCACCCCCCCAAAAATAAACACACCAAAATTGTTTCTGTCCTTATTCTCACAATTGTATTCTTGAAAAGTATATTAAAATATTAAACATTCAAAAGTTATTTTATTTATTTTTGCCATACTTATCAATTGCTAATTTTATAAAAGATTTTCAAAAGTCTTATTGTAGTTTCATACTATTTTTTTTGCAAGGCAAATGGGGTTAAGTGGCTTGCCCAAGGCCACACAGCTAGTTCATTATTAAGTGTCTGAGGCCGGATTTGAACTCAGGTACTCCTGACTCCAGGGCTGGTGCTCTATCCACTGTGCCACCTAGACACCCAGCTTTATACTATTTTAGCAAACTGTTACTAAGACTTGTAGGCCACTCTTAATTCTACTAAAACTATGGATTTGATTTATTGACCTTATGTATGTATAGTTTTGATTGATTTATTGATTTGATTTATTGTGTGACCATTAATGTTATGGCTGCATATCCAATTAAAGATCCTTTTGAAAATTAATTTCTGCCAAATTGACTTTAAACTTCACCATCAATTTTTTTTAATTCACAGTCCTTTACATGTTTTTAGTCTTGGCTCTACTGAATACCGGGCAACTGAGTTTAATGACTTTAAGTTTTTCTATGCCAGTCTCTTCAAAACTTTATGTTTCCATTTTTAATTGTAATTCATCCAGAAAATAGAGACAAATGAAACAGACCTAATAACTAGGAAAAAGTAGAAATAATCTATAAATAAAAAAGGAAAATGAGATAGATTTGTTATTATTTTCACAAAACATTATGGGAAGTCCAGAATTTCCATATTGATGACATATTAATATGGTTTTCTATGTCATATAGATTACTTTTGGTCAGGTTTGGCACTGGTCAAAGGAAAGTCCCTGGATCATGCTTCAAGTTTTTCAATCTGCTGTTTTTAACAATGCACCACCATTTAGGAAGAGGAGGGGTAGGGATGGGGGTGGTCCCTAATGGGAAGGGGGTGGGTTTCCTAGCTCCAAACTACCAAACATATTACTTTTTAATTGCAGGGTTTATTATACATATACTGCACAAATTTTAAAGAGATAACAACTAGTAGTGCCACTTGCATTACTCAGAAGCCTTGGGACAATTGCTTCTATTCTCTATCATAAGAGAAAAGAAAATTTTGTGACTTCTTTAGCAAATTTAGTCGAATCATATAAAATATGGAAATAAAGATGACTGTCTTTCACAGAAACTTTTCTTTCTCAATCCCTTCCTTTTCCTTCTATTCCCTCCTCTTTCCTTGCATTCCCTTCTGAAGCCTGCCCACCTTTCCTTCTCTACCCTTACCTTTTTTTCTTTTGCTGATGTGAGCTTCAATTATTTCTATCCCTTCTTAGTTAATTTATTTTTCTATATCATTTAGTATCTTGTATAGTGTATTATTTTTTACTTTCCCCATATTTTATTTATTTGTTGAGCAATTGTCTTTGTTAGCAATGATTTGTAGATTTACTTGTTTTATTAATGTCATAAATAAATCTTATTACCATTGTCCAACTCATTAGCAACACTTTCTCAAATTAAGTCAAAGTATAATAAAGGTTTACTTTCCTATAATTATTTGGAAGCAATACAGATGATATTTTCTATGTGGAGAAAATAACTAATTAATATGCTGAGAATTTCACATGTTAAAATATATATTAAAAGCCAATAAACTGAGTTCCAAGTTTATTTCTTGCAAAGTCTTTATAAGGACTTATATTCCATGATTATTACTTAAATTATAAAATCTTTATCTCCAATATTTTACTTTACCTCTCTATATTAATATTTAAAGACATTGTTAAAATTCCTAATGTTAGTTTCACTATCTCTTAAAAGGTCATTTATAATAGCCCCATGGAAACTAGAAACAGAAAACATCATCTGATTCTGATTTGTTACTGATATAGTATTTCAAACTTTAGGCTTTTAAAATAAGTTGTAAGGGAAAAATTAGTTTTCTGTATGGTAATTGTATCTTGGCAGTTGTCAGCAATGAGAAAATTTATTTTTCTGTTGTATTTTTCCATTAGATATAAAAACAAAATTTAAAATTCACTTGCCTTAACTCTCTCTTAATTAAGAAGGCAAGGGATTTGATTCAGGTTATATTTGTTTGATGATGTAAAACATTTCCATATTAGTCATAGAGTGAAAGTAAAAAAACTCCCTCAACCTGCTCCAAACAAAATAAACAAGAAAAATAAAGTTTTAAAAAGATGTATGATTCAATCTGCATTGAGACTCCATCAATTTTTTTTTCTTTGTGAATGGATAGGATATTTTATCATAAGTTTTTGTGAATTGTCTTGGATTTTTGTATTTCTGAAAATAACTAAGCCATTCACAGTTAATGCTTATACAATATTGTTATTACTGTTTATCTACTCCTAAATCTACTTTTCTTCAATTCTTGTAAGCATTTTTAGTTTTGTTTTTTTTTCCTGAGAGTATTGAACTCTCAGGACAAGTCTTTTCAATCACAATCACAATCATTACTTACTCATCTATTCCCTAACTGGTGGACCTATCAAAAATATTCAATACTTTGATATCAGAAAAAAATTGCTATAAATATTTTTGGATAAATAATACATTCCCTATTTTAATTTATATCTTTGAACTAGTAGTGGTATTGTTAGTTCAAAGGATATGTACAATTTATTTCTCTTTGGAGATGGTTCCAAATTGTTCTATCAAATGATTGGATCAGTTCACAATTCCACTAAAAGTGTCTAATTTTCTAAAAACCCCTCCAACATTTATTACTTTTCTATCATATTTCCCAATCTGATAGATGCTGATGGCATCTCAGAATACCTGTAATTAGCATTTCTCCATTTAAGTAATTTAGATAGTTTTTATATGACTAGAGTTAGTTTTGATTAATTGAAAGAAATTTCATATTTCATTTGAATATAGCTTGACAATTGATCAGTTCAAGAATTACTCATTTTTTAAATTTTTTTGATGTTTTATTTTTCCAAATACTATTAACATTTTTATACATGAGGAATTTTTATACCCTTTTTTATGATCTCTTCAGAATATAGACTAGGTAGTATTATTATTGAATCAAAATTATTTTTATTTTTTGATAGTTTTATTACCATTTGGGCATAATTACAAATTGTTTCCAGAATGTTCAGATCACTTAATGACTTCAAGAAGAGTACATTTGTGTTTCAGTTTTCTCACATCCCCTCCAACATTGATCGTTTTCTTTCTAGGCATGTTGACTAATAAGATAAGTGTGAGGTGGTACTTCAGAGAAGCTTTAATTTTCATTTCTTTAGTCAATAGTTATTTAGAGTAATTTTTCATAAGACTATATTTGATTTCATCATCTTAGAAGTATCTTTCCTTTGACTATTGATGAATTGGGGAATTACTTTTTTTTTAATTTGACTCATTCTCTATACATTTTGGAAATGAGTGCTTTGTTAGAAACATGAGATTTAAAATTTTTCCCAGCTTACTACATTTCTTTTAAACTTGGTTGCAGTGGTTTCATTGTCTCATTGGTGCAAAAAAACATTTTTAATTTAATGTAATCTAAATTATCAAGGTTGTTTTTGATAATGTTCTCTATCTCTTCTTTGATCATAAAGTGCTCCTCTTACCAAAGATATGACAAATAAGATATCCCATGTTCTCCTAATTGGTTTAAATTATCACCTTTTTATGTCAAAATTCTCTACCTCTTTCTATCTTTTCTTGCTATAGGATGTGAGATGTTGGTCTATGCCTAGTTTCTGCCATACTGTCTTCCATTTTTCCCAGTAGTTTTTAATCAGAGTGAATTTTTATCTCAGAAGTAGAAATCTTTGAATTTATCAAACAGGTTACTGCAATCATTCACTGCCGTTTATTTTATTTATCTCTTCCACGAATCTACTACTCTATTTCTTAGTACCAAAACATTTTGATGATTGATGCTTTATAATATAATTTTAGATCTGGTATGGTTTAGACTGACTTCCTTTTTATTTTTTCATTAAATCCCTTAATATTCTCGCTCTTTTTCTGAGATGGATTATTTAATTATTTAATAGCTTCTTTTAACCTGTGTAGTTCATATTTTTGTAAATATTCAGTCATTTCATTTAGATTTTCAAATTTATTGGCATTCAGTTTGGCAAAATACTTCCAAATTTTATTTAATTTCCTCCTTATTGGTGGTGAATTCACGTTTTCCAATTTTGATACTTCCTACTTATTTAAAAATTCAAATTAACAAAAATTTTATCAGTTTGTTTCTTTCATAAAATCAACTCTTGTTTTTTATTTATTAGATCAATAGTTTTCTTGCTTTCAATTTTATTAAATTGATCTTCAATTTTCAGAATTTCCAATTTGGCATTTAATAGCAAAAGTTTAATTTGTTCTTTCTCTAACTTTTTTTAGTTGCATGATCAGTTCATTGATCTTTTCTTTCTCTATTTTCTTCATGTAAGCATTTAGAAATTTAGTATTTCTCCTATTATCTGCCTTGGCTGTATCCCATAAGTTTTGGTATATTGTCTCATTATTGTCATTTCTTTTTTATGATTTGTTGTTCAATTCACCCATTCTTTATAATAACATTGTTTAATTTTCAATTAGTTTTAGATCTATCTCTTCATGACTCTTTATTGAACATGACTTTACTGCATCAAGATCTGAAAAGGGATGCATTCCATATTTCTGCCTTTCTGCTTTTCATTATGAGGCTTTTATTCCCTTATACATGGTCAGTTTTGTGTAGGTGCCATGTAAAGCAGGGGAAAAATGTGTATTTCTTTCTATTTCCATCCGATTTTCTCTTGAGGCCTATCATATCCAAATTTTCTAACATTCTTTTCACCTCCTTAACTTCCTTTTTTATACTGTATGGTTAGAATTATCTAAATCTGAGAATGGAGGTTGAGGTACCCCACCAGTGTAGTTTTGCTGTCTGTCTTCTTGTAACTCATGTAGCTTCTCCTCTAAGAATTTGGATGCTATACTGTTTAATATATACATATTTAGTATTGAAATCACTTCATTGTGTATGGCACCCTTTAGAAAAATGTAGTTTCTTTCCTCATCTCTTTCATGAGATCTACTTTTGCAATTGCTTTGTCTAAGGTGAAGTTTGCTACTTCTGCTTTTTTCACTTCAGCTGAAGTAAAATATATCCTCCTCCTGTCTTTTACCTTTACTCTGTATGTATCTGGATGCTTCAAATGTGTTTCTTATAAGCAGCATATGGTAGGATTCTGGTTTTTAATCCCCTCTACTATTCTTACATTTTATGGAAGAGTTCATCCCATTCACATCTACAGTTATCACTACTAAATCTTTATAACCCTCCATATTATCTCCCCTCCATTTATATTTTCTTTTGTTTCACCTTATCCCTCCTCCTCAGTGTTTTGGTTCTGAAAATCACCTTCCTCAATGTCTTCCCCCCCTTCTCACCATCACCCTCCCTTTTCTTTCCTTATTCTCTTTTACTTTTCTTCCACCCCTCCCTACTAACTGTCTCTCCTTCCCTCTCCCCACTTTCGCCTCTTAATACTTGAACGATAAGAGAAATTTCTAAAATCAACTAACTGTGTTTGTAAATCCCTCTTTTAGGCAAATTTGGTTAGAGTAAGATTCAGGTTCCCACCTTCTCCCATCTTTCCCTCTATTTAAATAGATCCCTTCTAACTCTTCTTGTGATGCAATTTAACCTATTCTACCTCCCCTACCTCCCATCTCTTTCCAGTTACTCCACTTTTTTTTACATCCTGATTATTTTTAAATCATCTCATCAAAGTCATGGACATATTGTAAATGTCCATACCTTCAGCCTAAGTATATATCTTCTATTAGAGTTACAATTCTCAAGAGTTATGAGAATCTTTCTCAGAGGTAGTGATGTTTAATCTTATAGGAGAGCAGTCTTTCTCTTTTCTCTTATCTTTTCATGTATTTCTTGAGTGTCATGTTTCAAGATCATATTTTCTTTGCACTTCTGGTCTTTTCACCAGGGAAGTTTGAAAGTTTCCTAATTTGTTAAATGTCTATCTTTTCCCCTGTAAGAGAAGACTCAGTTTTGCTGGATAATGGATTCTTGGTTGCAATACAGGCTCTCTGGACTATTATACCAACAGGTCCTGTGTATTCCTGACTAGTTCCTTGATATTGAATTGCTTTTGTCCTGGCCACTTACTGAATTTCCTCCTAAATATGATAATTTGGGAGTTTGGCAATAATATTTCTTGGTGTTTGCATTCTGGAATTCTTTTAGGAAGTCACTTTCAATGACTATTTTGTCCTCTGGTTTCAGGATATCGAGGCTATTCTCCTTAACTATATCCGGAAGGATGCTATTCAGGCTCTCTTTTTCTGACCTTCAAATTACAAGGTTTTCAATTAGTCCTGCAGTAGTAGTAGATATTTTCAAGTAGTAGATATTTTCTCAACGTTTTAGTCAATTCTACATTTAAATGAGTTTTTATCTTTTTCCATTTACCCAAATATGTTTTTTTGAGGGAATTATTTTTCTCTAATTGTATTTTTAAAAGATTTGGTATCATGTCATTTTTTGTTGTAAGATGTCAATTTTCTTTTGCCTGGTGTTAATTGTAACTTGCATTTCTAAGCTGATAATAGCTGATATTAATACTACAATTACTGTATCTATTACTATTTCTACTCCTATTCCTCCTAATCCAACTACCACTGTTTCAATTCTGGCTCCTCCTTCTCCTCCAACCTCCTCCTCCTCCTCTTCCTCCTCCTCCTCCTCCTCCTCCTCCTCCTCCTACTCCTACTACTATATGCTTATAAAGGAAGATGCTGTTCATATGCCAAGAAATAACTGATAAACAGAAGTATGTATAGATTGATGTTTGTGTACAAATACATAAGTACATACATACACACTTTTGTGTCTAATGAAAGCCTTGTCTAGGAAAAAGTGGGGGGAAATGTGGTATAAAGAATAGCAGAGAATAAAAGAAAACTTATAGTGAATCACAAAAAGCAGGGTAGAAATGAAAATGACATGTAGTAAAATTATACATATTAAAACTATATTAAATTATTCTCTGTTGGGGAGGAGGGGAGGGAAGGGAATAAAGGAAAAAGATTAGGATCTCAAAAGCTTTTACAAATGATTTTTGAAAGCTATCTTTCCTGGCTGTATGAAAAAAAAAATAATTTAAGGAGAAAGAAAACAGAAAATGATGTGTGGTAAGTATTTATTTTCCCTCAAAAGCAAAAGAGTATAAAATGCAAATTCATGGATTTCTATTAAATATACCTTTTATATTGTGTTTTACAACCTGAAATTCCTTTATTTTGCTTTTATATAAGTTCAAAATAAGTAAGAATTAAAGAAATAAAAACTATGAATAGTAATAATGACAACAAAACAATAATCGTATTGGATAAGAAATAGAGTGGTGGATCAGTGGAATAGACTAGGTGCAATGGCAAGAAATGATTACAGTAATCTACAGTTTGATAAACCCAAAGAGTTCAGCTGTTGGCATAAAAAATATCTCTTCAATAATAACTGTTGGGAAAATTGGAAATTAGTATGGAAGAAACTTAGATTAGACCAATATATCCTATACCATGATAAAATTGAAATGGATACAGGATTTAGACATGAAAAGTAAGTATTACAAGCACACTAGAAGAACAATCAGATCTATAGAAAGTGAAGAAGTTTATGACAAAGGAAGAGATGGAGAATCTCATTAAAAACAAACTAGATAATTTTGATTACATTAATTTAAAATGCTTTTGCACAGACAAAATGACTGTAACCAAGATCAAAAGAAGTGTATTAAATTGTGAAAAAAATTTTGCAAGTATTATTTCTGTCAAAGGACTCATTTCTAAAATATACAGAGACTGAGTCAAATTTTAAAAAAGCCATTCCCCAATTGACAAATGGTCAAAGGATATGCAAAGACAATTTACAGCTGAGGAAATCAAAGCAATCTATAGTCATATGAAAAATTGCTCCAAAACTTTACTTATTAGAGAAATGCAAATTAAAACATCTCTGAGATACAACCTCATACCTCTCAGACTGACCAATATGACCAGAAAAGACAATGATCAATGTTGGAAGCAATGTGGGAAATCTGGGATACTAATACATTGTTGGTGGAACTGTGAACTCATCCAACCTTTCTGGAGAGAAATTTGTAATTATGCTCAAAGGGTAACACAAATGTGCATACCCTCTAATCTGGCAATACCACTACTGGGTCTATACCCTCAAGAGTTTCTGAAAAATGTTAAAAATGTCACTTGTACAAAAATATTCATAGCAGCCCTGTTTGTGGTGACAAAGAATTGGACACTAAATGAATGTCCTTCAATTGGGGAATAGCTTAACTAACTGTGGTACATGTATGTCATGGAACACTGTTGTTCTATTAGAAAGCAGGAGGGATGGATATTCAGGGAAGTCTGAAAAGATTTGCATGAACTGATGTTGAGTGAGATGAGCAGAACCAGAAAAACATTTTACATCCTAATAGCAACATGGGGGTGATGATCAACCTTAATGGACTTGATCATTCCATCAGTGAAACAACCAGGGATAATTTCGGGCTATCTGCAATGGAGAATACCATCCGTATCCAGAGAAAGAATTATGGAATTTGTATAAAGACCAAAAACTATTTCCTTCAAATAAAAAAAATTACCTTAATATGTAATTTTGCTATCTCATACTTTATTTTTTCTTCCTTAAGGATATTATTTCTCTCTCATCATATTCAACTAATATCAACATATACAATGGAAACAATGTAAATACTATCAGAATGCCTTCTGTGAGGGTGGGGGAGGGAAGCAAGAATGGGGAGAAAACTGTAAAACTCAAAATAAATGAACAAAATCTTTCTAAAAAACAAAAACAAGACTTCCAGCCAAGAGGGCAGTGAGAAGACAGTCACAGTTAGAAAGTCTCCTGATCTCTTCCCTATCTATCACATGAAACAAACCTCTTAAAAGAAATCCAACCCAAAAAAACCCAGAAAGAAAAGCCAGGAGAAAGAACATCTACCTTGGGATTTGTCTCCAGCAGCAGCTTTGGCAGAATTCTGGCGGGTGACTCTGGGCTCAGTGGGATTATCAGCCCTGGATCAGCCAGATCAACAGTTGCGTTGGAACCAGGAGTCTGAGGGCCCCAGAGCTGGACCTGCTGTATCAGGGTGGGGCTGGACTGCAGGGGTGTGAGTCAACAGGAGAGCGGAGGTGCTGGTGTGAGCTGTCCCCCCAGAGATCTCCGACAGGGCTGGGGGGGAGAGTTCTGGATCAGGAAGGCTTCTGACACCATCCCTGGGCTCCTTGAGTCTGAGTCCCATTACAACTCAGACTTCTTCCCTAACAAACAAATGCAAACTACTTCTGCCTCAGGCCCAGGTGTGTGAGCAGAAGAACCAGACCAGCTGAGGAATGACCTCAGGCCAGGGTAAAGCCCACCATTGATTGAAGGCAAAAGAATTCAATAGCTCCACCCCCAACCAAGGTCACAGACACTCCAGAGAAAGCAACCAGCACCTCCTACTGGCTATCCAGAGAAACTGCACTCAGCGAGTAAAGCATTTAGCTATCCCAAGCCCCTGTGAACCAGCCCCTCCCCAACTCAGGTCTTAGCAAAATGAAGAAGGGTCAGCGGAAAGGTGGATCCATAGAAAAATTCCTGGAAGGGAAAGAACCTAACTCAGAGAGACCTGGAACCTCTGAGGAGAAAACAATCTGGTCTTCAGCACAGAAAGACTTCCTTGAAGAAATAAGGAAGGAGCTTAAAAATTTGGGAGAGACAATTAATACCTTGCAAAAAGAAAACAAAACCTTAGAAAGTACAATTGGACAAATACAAAATGAGAATAAATCTCTCAGATATTCAAATGGGCAAATGTAAAAAGAAATTAATTCTGTCAAACCCTCAATTGGTCAAATGGAAAGCTCTTTCAAAAGTAGAATTGACCAATGGGAAAAGGAGTTGCAAAAGGTTAATGAAGAAAACTCCCCCCCAAAAAAAGAATGGATTCTACAGAAACTAATGAATCCATGAGACAGCAAGAGTCAGTTAAACAAAATGAAAAACATTGAAAAAATAGGAGCAAATGTAAAATACCTCATCAATAAAACCCACTGACCTTGAGTATAGATCGAGGAGGGGCAACCTGAAAATTATAGGACTTCCTGAAAACATTAAAGAGATAAAAAGTCTGGACTTATATATTACAGGATCTAGTGATGGAAAACTGCCCTGATATCATGGAATCAGAGGGCAAAGTAGTTATTGAAAGAGTACATCGATCTCCACCAGAAAAAGATACTAAAATAAAAACATCAAGGAATATTGTGGCCAAAATCCAGAACGACCAGATAAAAGATAAAATCCTGCAAGCAGCCAGAAAGAAACAATTTAAATATCAAGTAGCCACAGTAAGGATCATACATAACCTGGCTGCATCAACATTAATGGATCGAAGGGCCTGGAATGAGATATTTTGAAGAGCAAGGGAGCTTGGAATGCAGCCAACAATCTACTTGCCCGCAAAGCTGAGCCTTTTCTTGTGGGGAAAAAGATGGACATTTAATGAAATGGAAGAATTCCAAAAATTTCTGATGAAAAGACCAGAGCTAAACATAAAATTTGGACATCAAACAGAAGGTTCAAGAGACACATGAAAAGGTAAAAAAAAAAAAGGGTGGAGGTAAAAGGGAAAAAAATGCAATCCAGTAAGTTGAAACTGGCTATATCCCACATGGGGGAAAAAAGATTCTCATAAATCTTGAGAATTGTAACTCTAAAAGAGAGAATACACCTAGCCAGAAATGATGGACATTCATGACTTATCCATGAGACTGCTATCTAAAGAGATGTAACTGACTTTAACCCCACTTGGGAGAAAGACCCTAATAACTCTCAGGAATTTTGACTCTATTCGATAGAATATACTGAATTAGAAGGGACAGACACTCAGAATTTTCTATGACTTAGATAGAATGATCTAAAAAAACACTGCCTCCTTAAAAAGGGGGACAGGAAAGAGATGGGAGGAGGGAGGGGAGTGAATGGGGTAAATCTCATTACACTAAGAGGTACAAAAAAACCTATGGTAATAGAGGGGAAGAGGGGAGCAGATGAGAAACACCTACACATACTCAGTTAACTTATAAACCATCTAACCTTTCAAGTATTAAAAGGGGAAAAATGGGAGGGGGGATGAGAAAGGGAAGGGGAGTGGGGGAAATAAGGGGAAATAACAAAAGGAAGGGAATGGAAAAGGGAAAAAAGAAAAAGGGAAAGAAAGTGGAGGGTGTGATATGGGAGGGAATACACACTGAAGGGGGTGGTATTCAGAAACAAAATACTGGGGAATATGGATAAAGGGGGAGAAAGGGGGAAACATACAAATGGAGGGAAGATATCATGGAGGGCAATAAAGAATTAGTAATCATAACCTTGAATGTGAGTGGGATGAACTCTCCCTTAAAATGTAAGTGAATGGCAGAGTGGATTAAAAACCAGAATCCTACAATATGCTGCTTACAAGAAACTCATTTGAAGCAGAGAGATACATATAGAGTAAAGGTAAAAGGTTGGAGCAAAATATATTTTGCTTCAGCAGAAGTAAAAAAAAGCAGGGGCTGCAATCCTTATCTCAGACAAAGCAGCAGCAAAAATAGATAGTGTTAAAAGAGATAAGGAAGGAAACTTTATCCTCCTAAAAGGTACCAGATACAATAAAGTCATTTCAATAATTAATATATATGCACCCAGTGGGACAGCACCCAAATTCTTAGAGGAGAAGCTGAAAGAACTACAAGAAGACATAGACAGCAAAACTCTACTAGTGGGAGACCTCAACCTTCTGCTATGAGATCTAGAGAAATCGAATCATAAAATGAACAAGAAAGAAGTTAAGGAGGTAAATAGATTGTTAGAAAAATTAGAAATGGCAGACTTATGGAGGAAATTGAATTGGCATAGAAAGGAATATACCTTTTTCTCTGCAGTACGTGGTACTTATACAAAAACTGACCATGTACTAGGACATAAAAACCTAATGATCAACTGCAGAAAGGCAGAAATAGTGAATACATCTTTCTCAGATCACAATGCAATAAAAGTCATATGCAACACTGGGCCAAAGAGATATAGACACAGAACAAATTAGAAACTGAATAACCTCATTTTAAAAAAATGAGTGGACCAAAAAACAATTATAGAAAGAATTAACCATTTAATCCTAGATAATGATAATAATGAAACAACATTCCAAAACCTATGGGATTCATTCAAAGCGACTCTCAGGGGATATATTATAGCTCTAAATGATTACATGAATAAATTGGAGAAAGAGGAAATCAATGAACTAAACATGCAACTAAAAAAATTAGAGAAAGGACAAATCAAAAATCCCCAATTAAATACTAAATTAGAAATTCTAAAAATTAAAGGAGAAATTAATAAAATCAAAAGCAAAAAAAACTATTGAATTAATAAATAAAAACAAAAGTTGGTATTATGAAAAAAACAATAAAATTGATAAAACTCTGATCAATTTGATTAAAAAACAGAAAGAAGAAAACCAAATTGCTAGTATCATAAATGAAAAAGGTGAACTCACCACCAATGAGGAGGAAATTAAAGTAATAATTCGAAATTATTTTGCCCAAATCTATGCCAATAAATTTGATAATCTAAGTGAAATGGATGAATATTTACAAAACTTTAAGTTGCCCAGGTTAAAAGAAGAAGAGATTAAATACCTAAACAACTGTATCTCAGAAAAAGAAATTCAACAAGCCATTATTGAACTCCCTAAAAAAAATCTCCAGGGCCTGATGGATTCACAAGTGAATTCTACCAACCATTTAAGGAACAATTGGTTCCAATCCTATATAAACTCTTTGGAAAAATAGGGAAAGATGGAACTCTACCTAACGCTTATTATGAAAACAATATGGTGCTGTTACCGAAACCAGGAAGAGTTAAAACAGAGAAAGAAAATTATAGACCTATTTCCCTGATGAATATAGATGCCAAAATCCTAAATAAAATCTTAGCAAAATGATTACAAGTTATCACTAGGATAATACATTATGATCAAGTAGGATTTATTCCAGGAATTCAGGGTTGGTTCAATATTAGGAAAACTGTTAGTATACTCAATTATATCAACAACAAACCCATCAGAAATCATATGATCCTATCAATAGATGCTGGAAAAGCTTTTGACAAAATACAGCATCCATTCCTATTAAAAACACTAGAGAGAAGGAATAAATGGACTGTTCCTTAAAATAATTAGCAGCATCTATCTGAAACCATCAACAAGCATTACATTCAATGGGGAGAGGCTAGAGGCATTCTCAATAAGATCAGGGGTGAAACAAGGGTGCCCATCACCACCACTACTATTCAATATTGTATTAGAAATATTAGCATCAGCAATTAGATAAGAAAAAGAAATTGAAGGAATTAGAATTGGGAAGGAAGAGACAAAACTCTCACTATTCGCAGATGACATGATGGTCTACCTAGAGAATCCCAAGAAATCATCTAAAAAACTACTGGAAACAATTAGCAATTTTAGCAAAGTTGCAGCTTATAAAATAAACCCCCATAAATCCTCAACTTTCCTATACATGTCTAGCAAGAAACAGCAGGAAGAGGTAGAAAGAGAAATCCCATTCAAAGTAACCTCAGACAGTGCAAAATACTTGGGAGTCTATTTGCCAAGACAGACTCAGAATGTTTTTGAAAACGATTATAAAACACTTCTCACATAAATTAAATCACATTTAAATAACTGGGCAAATATCAACTGCTCATGGATAGGTAGAGCTAATATAATAAAAATGACAATTCTACCAAAATTAAACTATCTAGTGCCCTACCAATCAAAATTCCAAGAAATTACTTTAATGAGTTAGAAAAAATTGTAAGTAAATTCATATGGAGAAATAAAAAGTCAAGGATTGCCAGGAGCTTAATGAAAAAAAGTATAAAAGAAGGTTGCTTAGCACTACCTGATCTAAAATTATATTATAAAGCATCAGTCATCAAAACTGTTTGGTATTGGCTAAGAAATAGAGTGGTGGACAAGTGGAATAGACTAGGTGTAAAAGCAAGAGATGATTACAGTAATCTGCTTTTTAATAAACCCGAAGAGTCCAGCCATTGGGATAAAAACTCCTTCTTTGATAAAAAAAAAAAAAACTGCTGGTATGGAAGAAACTTAGATTAGACCAACACCTCACACCAGTTACCAAGATAAGATCTAAAGGGTTACAGGACTTAGGCGTAAAATCAATACTATACGCAAATTAGAAGATCAAGGATTAGTTTACCTGTGAGCTCTATGGAAAGAGGAGCAGTTTATGACGAAGGAAAAGTTGGAGAACATCACCAAAACCCAATGAGATGATTTCGATTACATTAAATTAAAAAGCTTTTGCACAGATAAAACCAATGTAACCAAGATCAAAAGAAATGTAGTAAATTGGGAAACAATCTTTACAACTAATGATTCTGACAAAGGACTCATTTCTAAAATATACAGAGAACTGAGTCATATTTTTAAAACAAAAAGCCATTCCCCAATTGACAAATGGTCAAAGGGTATGCAAAGGCAATTTGCAGATGAAGAGATCAAAGCAATCCATAGCCATATAAAAAAATGCTCTAAATAATTAATTATTAGAGAAATGCAAATTAAAGCTTCTCTGAGGTATCACCTCACATCTCTCAGATTGGCCAATATGACCAGGAAGGATAATGATCATTGTTGGAAGGGTTGTGGGAAATCTGGGACACTATTACACTGTTGGTGGAACTGTGAACTCATCCAACCCTTCTGGAGAGCCATTTGGTACTATGCCCAAAGGGCAACAAAAATGTGCATACCATTTGACCCAGCAATACCACTACTGGGTATATATCCTGAAGAGATGATGAAAAAGGGTCAAAACATTACTTGTACTAAAATATTTATAGCAGCCCTGTTTGTGGTGGCAAAGAATTGGAAATCAAGTAAATGTCCTTCAATTGGGGAATGGCTTAGCAAATTGTGGTATATGTATGTCATGGAACACTATTTTCTATTAGAAACCAGGAGGGACAGGATTTCAGGGAAGCCTGGATGGACTTACATGAACTGATGCTGAGTGAGATGAGTAGAACCAGAAAAACACTGTATACCCTAACAGCAACATGGGAGTGATGTTCAACTTTGAAGGACTTGCTCATTCCATCAGTGCAACAATCAGGAACAATTTGGGGCTGTCTGCAAAGGAGAGTGCCAGCTGTATCCAGATAAGGAGCTGTGGAGTTTGAACAAAGTTCAAGGACTATTCCCTTTAATTTAGAAAAAAAAACAGTTATCTCATTGTCTGATCTTGTCACCTCTTAGACTTCTCTTCTCTTCTTTAAGGATATGATTTCTATCTCATCACACCCAATTTGGATCAAGGTGCCACATGGAAGCAAAGTAAAGACTGACAGAGTGCTTTCTTTGGGGGGGGGAAGGGAAGCAAGGTAGAGGGGACAATTGTAAAACTCAAATAATATCTTTAATAAAAATTAATTAAAAATAAAAAATAACACCTAGGGTTTATGGAGGAAACGCCATGTTGGCAATACCATGAAAGGCATCTCACTTGATTTACTGAGGAATCTATGGAAGATAATTGATGTTTGCCCCTTGTTTTCAAATACCATGACATTAGATAGGTGATGCCATGACATGCACATGAATGGGATTTGAGAAAGAGGAGAGCAATAATAAGTCACCAGTCTCTTCTTCTCTTCCAGAGTCATTTGGGTCCAATGGACAGATATGAATTAGGATGACTGGAGATCATCCTGGATTGGTGATAGTAAGGGTTAAGTGATTTACCCAAGGCCACACATTTAGTAAGTATCTGAAAATGGATTTGAACTCAAGTGCTCCTGACTTCCAAGGTTGTTTCTCTCCCAGTGTACCATCATGTTGCTCTATGGAAGGTGGATCTTATATGAAGAAAAAAAACATTAGCATGAGATAAACTATTCTTTAAGTTGTACATCTGGGGCAGAAAGGTGGTGGAGTGGATAGAGTGCTGGCCCTGGAGTCAGGAGTACCTGAGTTCAAATCTGGCCTCAGACACACTTAATAATTACGTAGCTGTGGGGCCTTGGGCAAGCCACTTAACCCCATTGCTTTGCAAAAATTAAAATAAACAAACAAACAAATAAATAAATAAATTGTACATCTTTTTCATATTATAATTGTAAGTAAATATGCAAATTAGTCAAAAACACTAAGGATATAATTTTCATTATGGTGATAAATGCATCACTATAGAAAGAGCAATGCTCATCAGTGCTTAATATTGTTTATTTTGAAAGTATCTCTGATGTTAAACGAATTGATATTTTTGATTTAGCATAATTTCAGTATACCTAATTTAAATATTTTATTATGAATCAGAGATTGCAAAGTGAATCATCATCAGTATTCTCATTTTTCAAAACCTCTTTATGTCTACATTGTTCTGTGGTCTGGAATTTTAAATGTGAGACTCTCATCAAATGAAAGATTGAGCATACAAAGGGAGGAACTTAAACATAATGATCTTGACATTTTTGAATATAACAGGAATCACAATCAACAGAAATCAATTTAGTTCCTATTATGATGCAATAATTATGCTAGGTATTAGAGCTATAAATTTGAAAGGAAAACCAGTCTTTTCCCTCAAGGACTTTACATTGAAATGTAGGAAATCTCTGTGCATCATATATAATGAAAAATATGTACAAGTTATGAAGTAAATGTAGGACTAAACTAGCAGCTTTTGAATGAGAAATCATTTTACATAGAAAATGGTGCTTATACTGAACCATAAAGGCAACTAGAGGTTATGGGAATGGGAGGGTAGGAGAAAGTTCAACTCAGGCATGGGGACTAGTACAAAAGCACAAAGTGAGGATGTCATACTTGAAGAGCTGTAAGAAGATTGGTTAGAATGGATCTTCATAGAGAGAGAGGAAATGCAGAATATAGCTGAAAAGGTGAGATCAGTTTTTGAAGGGTTTCCCTATCAAGCCAAAGTAATCATAGCCATTGAAATATCAAATGATTTTTGCTTTAAGAAAATTACTCTGAAAAATTATTTCCAGAAATAATGGAAATTTTAAATAAGTGACAAGGTATTAATTGTTCATATTTCAGCTATACTAATATAATTAAATTGGTGACACTATGTAAATTAAAGAATAGATTTAGGGTCAAAAATCAATTCATATAACAAAGAAAAATAATGACAAAAATCATGTTGAAAACCAAAAACCTAAGAATGTTAAGAGAAATAATGAAAAAAAGAGGAAATGAGTTAATAATAAAATATCAAGCTATGTTACAAAGCAGTAATTATTAAAAATAGTATTGGTTAAAAATTTTAAAAATATATTTATAAAAATAAAAGTAATTAGGTATGTGAGACCTCAAAATAATCTTACACAATTTCATAGCATTCAATAAATCCAAGGACATAAAATGCTGGGATAACTATTTACTTAAAAAAAGAAAAGAAGAAATACTAAGGAAATTGAAAAGTAGACTGGCAGAAATTTGGCTATTTTCTCACATTATATGTCACAATAATATACAAATTGATATATACTGTCATACCTAATAGTACATACTTACATATCTAAAGTACATACATAAACATATCTATATCCAAAGTATAAACACCTAAAAATAAAGGTCATGTGAGGAGCAAATTTTATAGTTGAGGGAAGATAAAGGAAATCAATTTTGCAATTATGCTTAGGTAAAGTTCTTAACCAAACAAATAAAAATAATTAAAGATAAAGTGGGCAATTTTGAGATCACCAAAAATTTAAAAAAGCTTTTATCCAAACAAAATTCATTGTAGTTAGAATTAAAAGATAAACATAACTGTGAAAGAAAATCTTTGCTGTACATTTCTCTTATTAATATAGAAATATGTTAGACATATGTATCATTGGCAGTTATGTGACAATGGTTGAAGTACCATCCCTGGAGTCAGGAGAACCTGAATTCAAAAGTAGCTTTAGATTCTTACTAGATGTAAGAGAGTTGGCAAGTCACTTAACCCTGTTTGGCTCAGTTCCTTATCTATGAGATGGAGGAGGAAATGGCAAACCCTTTCTACTTTTTGCCAAGAAGAGAAAGGAACTATGGAAAGGAATCAGCAACTTAATTGTTTATACTTTGTTTTCAAAGAACACCAGTTACATCACAAGTGATACCTTGATGTGTTTGAATTGAATTGAAGTGAGGTAGAATTGCATGAATCACACTCCAATATCCTTTCCAAAGGCATAGAAGTTCAGCGGCAATTCTTAAGTCAAGAAGATTGATGAAGGTACAGGATGCAAAATCACCCTTGGTGACTTCTATGTCTGTCCAAGATCTATGAAATTCATACTATCTGCTTTAGGTTCTTTCATGATCTTTGGAATGAATTGTTCTCATTAAAAATCTTCACATTCTTGGGGTAGACATGCCCTTAATCCATCAACAGGTTTGATGTTGACCTGGTTTAACTAGTGTGTCAAGACAGTTTTAATTCTGTTATGGTCACCATGTATGCTACAATTTCTTGGAATCAAAGTTAAGAGTTGAGTGCTGTTCAGCAGCCCTGAAAAGGCTTTCCAAGCACTCACACTAGAGATATACAAAGAAAAGATGCAAATATATAAGCACAAGAGTCATTCTTTATTAAAGAAATGCTCTAAGAATATGAACAGGTAGTTTTGAAATGAAATGCAAACTAATAACAATCATATGAAAAAGTTCAAATCTTCAATAATAAGTCTTCAATAATAAAATAATGAAAATAATAAATAATAATTTAAAAAGAAAGTTAAAATGAATAAGGTTCCACCTTATAATCAATATTGGAATAAGTGACAAATAGGAGAAATGGCAATTATTGGAAGGTTTAGGAATACTGATGGAGCTGTGTTATGATCCAACTAAATTGGAAAGCAAATTAGGGCTAGCCCCATAAAAGTCACTAAACAGGATATTCTCTGTAGTCCGGAAATGTCTAGAATGTGGATATAATTGTCAAAGTTGTCAAAGGCAGAAATACATTACAAACAAAAAAAAATCTTTAAAGAAGCACTTGTTGCATAACAAAAATGGAAACCTTATGGGCAAACACCTATTGTGAAGTGGTTGATATTATTTTGAGATGTAAATATAATGGAATGCAATTTTGTTATAAATAAGGAGGAAACAGATAGAGTAAGAGAAACCTGAGTTCATGTATGAAGTAAGGAGGAATAAAATAGGAAAAAATAGAATGATGCAAAGAAAAATGTTTTGTTGAAAGATTACTCGATGCAATGAGGAATTATATTTTTGTTAGCATCATGAAAATGTATGTTTTTCTCTTATCAAAATGTGATTAGTGGTCTAGAATTAAAAAAATACACTCTCATATGTAGCCAATATAGCACTTTCTTTTGCATGACTTCACTTTCCTATTATAAGGGAGGAAGTGAGTAGATATTGTTAGAATTGTTTTTAATTCTCCTATCAATCAATTTATCTTACAATTCTTACATTATTATTTTTTAAAATTTTGAGCTCCATATTTTTGCTCTCCCTTGTCACTGTCCCCATACAAATGATGGTAGGCAATTTGATATTAATTATACATGTTCAGTCATGGAAAAGAAATTACAAGATTAGTTATGCTGGGCAAAAAAAAACCCAGAATCATTGATAAAAAAAACTAATATAGTCAGCAAAAAATAGTATGCTTCAGTTTGCATCCACACTTCATCAGTTCTCCCATCTCTTCCCCTCACCCAAGTGGTAATTTATTAAGTCTTTTGGAATGATCTCAGATCACTGTATTGCTAAGCCTAGCTAAGTCATTCATATAGAATTGTTCTACAGTATTATTGTTACTATGTAAAATGTTCGCCTGATTCTGTTCATTTCACTTTACATCAATTCAAGTCTAGGTGTTTTGGAAATGACCTTGCTAATCATTTTAAATCAAAAAATAGAATTCAGCCATTACACAATTGATGAATGACCCTTCATTTTCCAATTCATTGCCATCATAAAAGTGCTACTATAAGTATAATTTTTTGCACAAATAAGTCATTCCCCCCATTTATTTATCTTTTCAGGATACAGGTCAAAGGGTATGCAAAGTTTTGACACTTTGGACATAGATCCAAATTGCTATGCAGAATGGTTAAAAGAGTTTACAACTTCTTCTACAGTGTATGAGTGTCCCAATTTTCCCATACTCCCTCCAATAATTATCATTTTCCATTCTGTTGTTTTAGCTAATCTGATAGACTGGAGGTCGTAGTTCAAAGTTGGTTTAATAATCATAAACCTAAACCTAAACCTAACCCTAATTTCCCTAACCCTAATCTGTTAATCAACAGAGATTTATAGCATTTTTCAGACAACTGTAGTTGGCCTTATTTCCTCTGTAAACCTATTCCTATGCTTTGGCCATTTATTGGGGAATGTTTTGTATCTTATAAATTTGAAACAGTTTTCTATATAATTGAAAAATGAGACTTCTATCAGAGCTACTTGCTATAATATTGTTTTCCATGTTTGTGCTTTCCTTCTGAACTCAGTTGCTTTAGTTTTGTTTGTGTAAAATGTTTTTACTTCAATATAATTAAAAAATACATTTTACATATAATAATACTTTCTGTCTCTTGTTTGGTCATAAATTATTTCCTTTTCCATAGATCTTTCACTCAAACTATTCCATGCACTCCTAATTTGTTTATGTGTCTATGGGCCACCCTTTAGGTTTAAATCATGTTCATTTTTACTTTATCCTGATAGTGATTCAGTGGATAGAGCACTGGCCCTGGAGTTAGGAACACCTGAGTTCAAATCCAAACTCAGATACTTAATAATTACCTAGCTGTGTGGCCCTGGGCAAGCCACTTAACCCCATTTGCCTTGCAAAAACCCAAGGAAAAAAGTTTTTAATAAAATAATAAACAGTACATTTTGATTTTCCATTTTAGTGAGAGTTCTCTGATAGCTCAGCTTCATTTGCTAAAGCACTTAGAAAACCTACAGGGGGCCACACATACAGGAAGCTTGTAGTCAGCAGGCAGTATTTTGGAAAGCCCTGTTGTAAGATGTTGGTTTTTATCAAGTTTCTGTCATTCTATTTTTCTAGTTTTTTTCAGCAATTTTTATTAAATAGTGAGTTCTTCTCCTAAAAGCTTAGTTTTGAGGATTTATCAAATACTAGGTTTCTGAAGTCATTTAATATTCAATTTTGTGCTGCTTATTTGTACTACTCATGCACCAAGTTTTAATTTAGCCCAGATAGTTTTGATGATTATCACTTTATAAGGCAGTTTAAGATTTTGTATGGCTAGAGTATTTTGTTTCATATTTATTTCCCTTAATTTCCTAGAAATTCTTGACCTTTTGATCTTCTAGATCTTTTCTTATGAGCTTTTCCTAGCTAGATTAAATGATTTTTGGTACATTATTATGATACTAAATATGTGAATTAATTTATATAGAATTGATATTTTTATTATATTGCCTCAACATACTAATGAACAATTAATATTCTCCTATTTTAGATATAACTATTTCTATGAAAATTATTTTGTAATTTAGTTCTTACAGTTACTGGAGGTTTTTTGGCAGTTAGATGTCCAAGTATTTTATATTATCTACAATTATTTAAAATGCATTTCTCTTATCTCTTGCTGCTAGACTTTTTTTGAAAATTATGGATATGTTGATGAATTGTATAGGTTTACTTTATATCCTTCCACTTTGCTAAAGATATTTATTTTGACTTGCTTTACTTGGTTACTTATGATTGATTTGTAAAGAGTGACAGTTTTGCATGCCCACTGACTATTCAAATGAATTTTATATCTTTTTCTCTTATTGCTATAAGAAAATTTCTATAGTATTGAATAATAGTGGTAAAAATGGGCAACTTTGTTTCAGTCCTGCTTCTTTAGGAAAGTTTTTAGTTTGTTTCCATTACAGATGTTTGGTGATAGTTTTTATATATACTACTTATCATTTTAAAGAAAATTTCATTTATTCTTATGCTCTTTAGTATTTTTTTAAGGCGTTTGGTTTTTGGGGGGGGGGGGTGCAAGGCAATGAGAGTTAAGTGGCTTGCCCAAAGCCACACAGCTAGGTAATTATTAAGTATCAGAGGCCGGGTTTGAACTCAGGTACTCCTGACTCCAGAGCCAGTGCTCTGTCCACTGCACCACCTAGCCACCCCATTCTTTGGTATTTTTAACAGGAATGGGTATTGTGTTTTGTTAAAAGCTTTTTTCACAATCTATTAGAATAGTCATGATTTTTCTTTGGTTTTGTGATTGTGGTTTTTATTGCTTCCTTTTCTGTTTCTTGTTCAAATCCTACCTGGCAATAATATATGATCCTTGTGATATACTGCAATAATCTCTTCGAAAGTATTTTATTTTAAGTTTTTGCTTCAATATTCATTAGGGAAATTGTTCAAAAGTTTTCTTTCTCTGATTCCTTTCTCTCTTTCTGGTTTAGTTATCATTATCATGTTTGTGTCATAAAAAAAAATTTGATAGAATTCTTTCACCTATTTTTCCAAATGTTCTTTAATTGTTCTAACCACTACACCTCTTCCTTCTATGATTGTCTCCTTCATTTATGAACTTCCCTTTCTTACTTCCTCATAGGGTAAAATAGATTTCTATAATCAACTGAGTTATTATATCCTCTTAGAGTCAAATATGATGAGAGCAACTTTCAAGTGATGCTCACCCCACTGCAGTTTTCCTCAATCCTATCTTTAAAGATAAGATCAATACTTATTTTTGACCATGGCTTTTAGGTAATCCTAAAATTCCTAAATTTTTTCTCCTGGATCTATTTTCTGGGTTGTTTCTTTTTCCCCCATGAGATAGTTACATTTTCTATTTTTAAAATTGTTTTCATTGATTCTTAGTGTCTCATAGTCACTGACTTCCACTTGCTCAGCTCTAAATTTTAAGGCTTTTTAGTGCATTTTCATACCTCCTTTTATATTTGACCAATTGAACTTCTAATGATTAACTAAATTCAGTAAATTTTTGCACATTTTTTCATATTTTGTGCTATCTTTGCCACGTTGTTGATAATTTTTTTTTCATGAATCTCATGCACAATTCTCTTTTCCTTTTCCCAGTTTTTTGTCTTCTCTCTTTTTTTGTTTTCAAAATTCTTTTCAATCTCTTTCAGGAGTTCTTTTGGGCTCCGAAGTCAATTCATAGTTTTTTTTTTGAGGCTTCACTTTTTGATATTGTTTTCCTCTTCTGAGTTTGTATTTTGATCTTCCCTGTCAATATAGCAGCTTAATTTGGTCAGAATTTTTTCTTGTTTATTTCTGTTACGTTTTATACTCATTTCATAGCCTATTTCAGGACTTTTCAAAGTGAGTCTCTGCTCCTGGAGATCAAGGATCATTCTTTTATGCTTGCTCCAGGGACTGTTTGCTTGGTCTCTGACAGCTTGTTGGAGTCGCTTGGTCTAGTTGCCAACCTGTTGCATTGGGGGTACTGGTGTCTGCTGGGCCTGGCTCCTCACCCACTCCTCTGAGAGGTAGCCACATCACAATTGACCCACTATACCACTGGTATTCTGCTTCAAGATCACAGGACGTTGGATGCTTACCTGTGATGGGGTACAGATATCCAACAGCCTTGCCTGGATGCAACATGTGCTACAAGGTTGTTTTCCTTTTCTTCCCTTTGTGAGAAAGATCATTCCTACAGTCCTATATTGTCTTATGTTGCTTTTAGTTATATCTTATCCTTTTGGGACTCCTGCTATATCAGAATGCCTTTTGAGGTTTTATTTAAATTTAGTTTGAAATAAATTTTGGAGAGCAAGGACAAATTCCAGCTTTTCTCTACATTCTGGATATGCGTGAGCAATTGTAATTCAAAAGAAAAATAAAGGATTGTCAATGAAACAATAGAGAAGAAATAGAGTAGAGAAAATTTTTTTATTTTTATTTAGTTATTTTCATACATATGCACATGCATATTTTTATGTTTCATAATTTCCTTCCACCCTCCCTTCCCACTCCCCTCCCCTCAGTTGCAAAGAGGTTAGCACTCTACATAGATATTTTGATACACATACTTACATATTAGAACTAATTATTTTCTATATGAGGATTAAGGGAAAGACAAAGAAGAAAGAATTTTTATAAAGTATTCATTAGATTCTGAAGGGTTAGGGTTTTTTTTTTGAGTGTGTATTTTGTTTCCTTTTGTTTTTCTTCCTCTGGATGGAGATATCTTATCCAGAGTTGGTCTAATAAAGTTGTCCTAGCTCTCTGATCTGCTGAGAGGAACTGCTTCCATTAAATTTGTTCATCTCACAATGATGCTGATGTGAAAATTTTTCTCTTGGTTCTACTCCTTTCGCTCAGCATCAGATCCCATAAGTCATTCTATGCTTCTCTAGAGTCCAACAATTTATAGTTTCTTATAGAACAATAATATTCCATAATATTCATGTATCATAACTTGTTTAGTTATTCCCCCATTGATTGGGCATCCCCCTCAATTTCAAATTCTTTGCTACTACCAAATGGGCTGCTATGAATATTTTAGAACATGTAGGACTTTTCCCTTCTTTATAATTTCTTCTGGATATAGACCTAGATTTGGAATTGCAGGGTCAAAGGCTATGAATAGTTTTATTGCTCTTTGGGAATAGTTCCATATTGATTTCCAGAAAGGATGGATCCATTCACAACTCCACTAACAATGCATCAATGTCCCAATCCTCCCACAAGCTATCCAACATTGATCATCTTCCCTTTTTCTCATCTTGGCTCATGTAATAGGTGTGAGATAATACCTCATTGTTGCTTTAATTTTCACTTCTTTAATCAATAGAGATTTAGAGCATTTTTTCATGTGATATATATATATATATATATATATATATATAACTTTAATTTCTTCATTTGAAAACTCTCTGTTCATATCCTTTGACTATGTATAAATTGTGGAATGACTTGTGATCTTATAAAAATGATGCAATTCTCTATAAATTTTAGAAATGAGACCTTTATCAAAACTCCAAGTTGTTGGAGCAGCTAGGTGGCTCAGTGGATAGATCAACGGCCATGAAGTCAGGATTAGCTGAGTTGAAATCTGACCTGAGACACTTAATAATTACCTAGCTGTGTGGCCTTGGGCAAGCCACTTAACCCCATTGCCTTGCAAAAACCCAAGGGGGAAAAAACTCCTTTCTGTTTTCTTTCTAATTTTGGCAACATTGATTTTATTAATGCAAAACCTATTTTGATTGAACAGAGTCTAAAACATTCATTATGCACTTTATAATGTGCTCTAATTCTTGTTTGGTCATAAATTTATTCCCTTTCCATGGATGTGATAGATAGAGTATTTCTTGGTCTATTAATTTATATATGGTATCTCTCTTTATATGTCTAAATCTTGACTTTATTTTGGTATAGGGTGTAAGATGTGGAACCATGTCTAGTTTTTGCCATCCTGTTTTCCAGTTTTCCCAACAATTTTTATCAAATAGTGAATTCTTCTTCCAGAAGCTGAAGTCTTTTTGTTTGTCAAAAAGTAGATTGTTGTAGTGATTTACTGCAAACTTCCTTTGAACCACTCCTAATCCACTTATGCATTACTCTATTGCTTAACCAGTATAAGGCAGGTTTGATGACTGCTACTTTATAGTATTTTTAGATCTTGTAGAGCTAGGCCAACTTCCTTTACATTTTTTTATCAGTTCCCTTGCTATTCTTGCCCTTTTGTTGCTCCAGATGAATTTTGTTACTATTTCTTTTAGCTCAATAAAATAGTTATTTGGTAGTTTGATTGGTTAGGCACTGAATAAGTAATTCAATTTGAGTGGAATTGCCATTTTTATTATATTAGCTCAACCTAACCATGAGCATTAGAAACTTTTCTGACTTTAGATATGACTTTATTTGGGTGAGAAGTGCTATCTAATTGTGTTCATACAATTTTTAGATTAATCTTGAGAGGTAGATTCCCAAGTATTTTTTTTTAAATGGAATTTATCTTTTGCTCTTGGACTTTGCTGATCATATATTTAAATGTTGATGATTTATATGAGTCTATTTTATATCTGCTACTTTACTGAATGTGTTAATTGTTTCAAGGAGCTTTTTGGATGATTTTCTCGGGTTCTCTAAATATACCATCATATTATCTGCAAAGAGTGAACGTTTTGCTTCCTCAATGCTAATTCTGATTCCTTCAATTTCTTTTCTCTTATTGCTATAGCTGGCATTTCTAATACTATATTGAATAGTAAAGGTGACAGAGAAATAAATTGAAAACACAAGAACACTGATAAACAGGTTTAATACTATTCTTTAAATTTGATATTTTTTTACAAAAGCAAAGTAAGCAATTTTAAATTAATAAGTACATATTAAGTACTATTTTATGCCAGGAACTGTGCTCTTTTAAATACAGATTTTTATTTCCTATACAATCTTTTTTTTTCCTATTTTTACACATTGCAGTGTTTATTTTTGATGTTGAATGTGTGCTTTTTCATTGTTTCTGCTAATAAAACTTAATAGGAAACACTCTGCTTGTTAAATCACATTGGCAGCTTTGGAGGTTGCTTGAAGTTTGGAGATGGATTTGAAGGAAGAAGATCAATAAATACTGATTAGAAAAATGTAAATTAAAATGAGATGCCACATCACACCTATCAGATTCATTATAATGACAAGGAAAATGATCAGTGGTAGAGAGAATGTGGGAAAACTGGGACACCAATACATTACTGTTGGAGTTGTAAATTGATCCAACCTTTCTGTAAAACAATTTGGAATTTTACCGAAAGGGAAATAAAATTGTGCGTACCTTTGAACCAATAATACCACTACTATGTTAAAATCACATTGACGTCATGATGAAGGAGCAAAGGCACAAAAATATTTATAGCAGATCTTTTTGTAGTAGCAAATAATTTGAAATTGCGAAGGTACCCATCAATTGAGGAATGACTGAACAAGTTAGGGTATATGAATGTGATGCAGTGCTATTTTTCTGTAAGAAATCATGAGGAGTTGAACTTCATAAAAGTCTAGAAATATTTGAATAAACTGATGCTAACCTTAAGTGAGCATTGCCAGGAAAATGTTGTACACATTAATAACATTGTGAGAGGATCAACTATGATGAACTCAGATGCTCTCAGTAGATCAGTAAACGAGGATAATTTTAAAATATCATAATGGAAAATGCTATCAGCATCCAGAAGGGGAAAAGACAATCAACCAAAACTAAGGACTCTGAATGCAGACCAAAGCATACTATATACCCTTTTATAACACTTCTATGCTTTTCCCCTCTTTCTCATGCTTTTTCCCCTTTTGTTCTCATTTTTCTTTCACAACATGACTAATATGGAAAAATGCTAATCAGTATACACATACAACCTATAACAGCCTATTCACTGCCATGGGAAAGGGAAAGGGAAGGGGTCGTGGTAGAAAAATTTGGAATTCAAAAGCTTACAAAAAGATGAATGTTGAAAACTATATTTTCATGTAATTGGGAAAAAATGAAATAACATTAAAAAACAAGATCAATTAAGAGATTATCTCAATAGTCCAGGAAAGACATACTGAGAGCCTAAACAGGAGTGATCTCTAAAATGAAGACATATAGAAAACCCCAACATATGTAAGGTTTTTTTTTTAATAGAGCATAACTTATAAGATATGACATTTGGTTGGCTATGTAGGGTGAATGAAATTAAGAGGACTGAAAATCTGAAAGACTAGGGGCTTGGTGGTTCTCTCAATAGTAACAGGGAAATTTGGATAAAGAGTGGTTTTTGGAAAATAATAATTGCCACAAAAATTAACTGATTTCCAAATGAAGAAGAAAAAGAAAAATGCAGTTATTATATGCCTACCATATTCCATCACCATGTTAAGCATGTTAAAAATAGCATCATATTTAATTTTCATTGTGCCCCTGGGAAATGGATCCTATTATTATCTCTGTTTTGTAATTAAGAGAACTGAGGTAGACAGAAACTAATAACTTCCACTGGATCATGCTGCTTGTTGGATTCTGAGGATACAGTTGAACTTATATCTTCATGACTCCATGCCTTGCAGTCTAGTCACTGCTCCTACTTTCTAAAAAAATAATGGAAGCCTTCAGCAAGGTACACCTAGAAGTGGCATGAATATTTTGAAATTTGATTTAAAATTCTCCAGTTATCTGAAAATTAGATAAATTGTCATTGAAGTAACAAAAGTGCTATTAGTCATCTTATTCTTGTTTTTTCTCGATCATTGTTCTGCCCCCTTTAGTTCTAATTCTTCTTTCACAACCTGTCTACTATGGAAATATGTTAAACATGTTTGTATATTTACAACTTAAATCATACTACTCACTGCCATGAAAAGGGAGAGGGAAGGGTAGAAAAATGTGAGATTCAAAAGCTGCAAAAAAGATGAATACTGAAAACTGTCTTTGTATGTAATTAGAAAAATAAAATATTTTATTGTGTGTCTGCCCTTTGATCCAACAATACCACTACTAGGTCTATATCCCAAGGATAACATAAAAAAAGGGGAAAAGACCCAAATGTAAGAAAATATTTATATTCGGAGCAGTGGGAATTTTGATAATACACAAAGATTAAGTTAAACTGAGATCATATGGGGAAGGTAGAAAAATGATTGGTCATCTATTTTTTTAATCACAACAAATTAATTTATTTTAACAAAAACTGGGATGAATCCGTCATGAACAAATTATAAGGCCACACACACAGGCAAACACATGTTCACACAATTATGCATATTCCCAAACACAGATTTCATCTTTCACTTCAAATGTGTCCAACAAATATCTAAACAGTTTCCATGTTTTCCATAGTGTCCAATAGTTGTCTCTTTACTTCCATTCCATTCAATTAGCACCATACTCTTTGACTTTCTTTTTTAAATAATTCATATTTTATTTTATTTTTTCAATTATATTTTATGAAACTTTTTCATCATCCATTAACATGCAGATGATTATTTTAAATTATATGATTTTCTTCCACCCTCCCCTACCCTAAACTGTGAACAGTCTGGTGAACATTGTGCATAAATATTTCTGTTTAAAATGTTTACAGATTAGTCATTTTCTGTTTGAGAAATTAGGACTAAAGGAAAAGAAAGAAAACCATGAGCTAGGATAGAAAAACATAAAAGATTTTTTTTTAATTGAACAAGGTGTACCTTTAGATTCTAGGGGGGGCCTTTCTTTTTTGTTTTGTTTTGTTTTGTTTTTCTTCCTCTGAATGTGGGTAGAATTGTCCATAACAGAACTCTCAGAACTGTCCTAGCTCTCTAAACAGCTGAGGGGAGCTGCATCCATCAAGGTTGATGAACTCACAATGTTGCCATTAATGTGTTCAGTGTTCTTTTAGTTCTGGTTTCATTCACACAGAATCAGTTCCTGCAATTCAATCCATGCTTCTCTAGAGTCCAACAATTAGTGATGTCTGATAGAACAACAGTACTCCATAACATTCAGAGACCATAACTTAATCAACCATTCCCCAAGTAATCAGCATCCCCTCAATTTCCAATTCTTTGCCACTAAACAATAGCTGCTATGAATATTTTGGAACATGTGAGATTTTTCCCATTTTTATAATTTCTCTGGGTATAGGCCTAGTATTGGTATTGCTGACTCAAAGGGTATTATTCTTCCTTCATAGTTCCATATTGCTCTTGAGAATGGGTGTAGCAATTCACAACACCCACAAAAGTGCAATGATGTCCAAATCTTTCCACAACATCTCCAACATTGTTTTCCCTTTTTGTTATTTTAGTATGTCGTAGTTCTTTTAATTTGAATTTCCCTAATAAGAAATGATTTTCAGCATTTTTTCAAATAATTATATTTTTAATTTCTTCATTTGAAAACTGCTCATACCGCCTCCCCGGGATCCCAAGAGAAGAAGCCGGAGGCCTGGAGGCACCGCAGGGCCGGGCCATGGCGCTGCGGGTGCTGTTGGGCCACGCCGGGGGGCCGCTGCTGCTGACCTCAGCCTCCTCCGGGCCGCGGGGCTGTGGCCCCAGCCCGTGTCCGTGCGGCAGTCCTCCAGGCTGCTGCGTCTCCCCCGCGGCAGCTTCGAGATCACCCACGACCCCCACTCTTCCGCGGGCCCCAACTGCTTTCTCCTGCAGGAAGCTTTCCGCCGCTATCATGAATATGTTTTTGGCTATTCCAAGAGTTCAGAGGATCATTTCAAACTTTTCCATGGAACCGAACTACAACAACTTCTTGTCATTAATTACCTCGGACTCAGAATGCAAGGACAGCACTTCTGATGAGTCTTATAAACTGGTTGTTAAGACACCTGTGGCAGTACTACAAGCTAGAAAGGTTTGGGGTGCCTTACAAGGTTTGGAGACTTTCAGCCAGTTAGTTTATAGAGATGCTTATGGAGCTCATGTGGTCAACGAGACAGAAGTGACTGACTTTCCAAGGTTTAATTATAGAGGAATTTTAATTGATACATCCAGACACTATCTGCCACTGAAGACTATTCTTACAACTCTGGATGGCATGGCATTTAATAAATTTAATGTTCTTCATTGGCATATAGTGGATGACCATTCCTTCCCATATCAGAGTGCAACTTTTCCAGAGTTAAGCAAGGAAGGAGCCTATTCTCATGCCCATGTTTATACCCAAACTGATGTCAAAATTGTGCTTGAATATGCTTGCATACGAGGAATCAGAGTTATCCCAGTTTTTGATACTCCAGGTCATACAAACTCCTGGGGTCCAGGTCAGAAAGACCTCTTGACACCTTGTTATAAAGGAGCAGTGAAGATTGATAATTTTGGACCTGTAAATCCGATTTTAAATACAACCTATGAGTTCATGTCAAAATTTTTCAAAGAAACTAGTCAAGTGTTTCCAGATAAGTACATCCATCTGGGAGGAGATAAAGTAGACTTCACTTGCTGGAAATCAAATCCAGATGTGGCAGAATTTGTGCAGCAACAAGGCTTTGGTCAAGATTATAAGAAACTCGAATCTTACCATATTCAGAAGCTTATAGACATTGTTTCATCTGCAAACAAAGGATACATGGTTTGGCAAGAAGTTTTTGATAATGGAGTCAAGCTTAAGGAAGACACTATAGTTGAAATATGGATACAGTCTAATTATGCTATAGAGCTACAGAAAGTTACAGAAGCTGGATATACTGCAGTCCTTGCAGCCCCATGGTATCTAGACTATATTAGTTATGGACAAGATTGGAAGAAGTATTATACTGTGGAACCCCTGGATTTTGTGGGGAATAAAACTCAGAAAGATCTAGTAATTGGTGGATCAGCTGCCCTGTGGGGAAAATTCGTGGATGCAACTAATATTTCTCCAAGATTATGGCTTCGAGCAAGTACTGTAGGAGAACGCCTTTGGAGCCCTCAAAATGTCCGAAACCTGGATGATGCTTACAGCAGATTGACAGAACATCGCTGCCGCATGCTCAGACGTGGAATAGCAGCACAACCTCTTTATGCTGGATATTGTGAAATGTGAAGTGCCCAAATAGAGTGGAATGGAGAACAAATAATTCTAGTTGAGGTTTGAATTGTGATCACCTTAATTTTGAAATTATGTAAATTAAAATATGAACTAAATTTTTATAAATAAAATATATCTTTGTGAAAAGAAAAAAAAAGATAAAGAAAACTGCTCATATCTTTTGAACATTAATCAGTGGGAATGACTTGTAACCTTATAAATTTGATGCAGTTCTCTCTATATTTTAGAAAGGAGAAAATTATCAGAATCCTTAACTGTGAAAATTATCTTTCAGCTTTCTATTTGTCTTCTAATTTTGACAGCATTAGTTTCATTAGTGCAAAACCTTATTAATTTAATATGCTCAAAATCATTCATTTTGTAATTTATAATGTACTCTAATTTTTTAGTCATAAATTTCTCCCCTTTCTCTCTCTCTCTCTCTCTCTCTCTCTCTCTCTCTCTCTCTCTCTCTCTCTATATATATATATATATATATATATATATATATATACATATACATATAAAACAGATAGAGCATTTATTGATCTATTAATTAGTTTTTGGTAGTGCTCTTTATATCTAAATCCTGAAATCCATTTTGATTTTATTTTGGTATGGGATAAGAGTTTTTGTTCTATGCCTAGTTGTTGTCATACTGTTTTCCAGTTTCCCCAACAATTTTTGTCAAATATTGAATTCTTATCTCAGAAATTACTGTCTTTAGGTTTGCCAAACAGCCGATTATTGTAGTCATTTACTATTGTTTCTTTTGAACCTATGCTAATTCTCTGATACATTACTTTATTTCTTAAGCAGAATTATGCAGTTTAGATGACTGCAGTTTTATAATATGGTTTTAGGTCTGCTACAACTGGGACAACTTTCTTTACAATTTTTTCATCATTTCCTTTGATATTCTTGACTTTTTGTTGCTTATTACTATTTTTCTAGTTTAGTAAAATAGCTGTTTGAAAGTTTGATATGGCCCTGAATAGGTAATTTAATTTGTGTAGAATTGTCATTTTTATTACAATAGCTCAACATAACCATTAGATATTGACATTTTTCCAACTTCTTAAATCCTACTTTTTTTTGTGGGTCCAGTGCTTTGCAATTGTGATTTAGGAAGTAGATTATCAAGTATTTAATGCTATCTGCAGTTATTTTAAATGGAATTTCTTTTTCTATCTCTTGCCCAAGCATTTTTCTGTTTATGTGTGAAATAATATAACCATTAAAAAATGTAAATTTGCCCTAAAAACTTCTTTGATTGCATTCCATATATTTTAGTGTGATATCTCATTGTTATCAATGATTGATTATTGGATAAAATGATTGGATGAAATGATTCTTATTTCTAGGATTTGTTGTTCAATCTGCTCTTTCTATAAAATTAAGTTATTTAGCTTTCAATTAATTTTTGGTTTCATTATATGGCCCTTTATTCCAGGTAATTTTTATTGCATCAAAATCTGAAAATTATACATTAATTATTCCTGACTTTCTGCATTTGATTGTCAGGTTTTTATGCCTAGCACATGACCAGATTTGATACAGGTGACATATACTGTAGAGCAAAAGGTATACTCTTTTTTTTATTCCTATTCAATTTTCTCTGGATGTCCATCATAGCTAAGTTTTCTAAGATTTTATTTACCTTCTTAAATTCTTCTTTATTCAATGGTTAGATTTACCTAGTTCTGAGAGAGCAAGGTTGTGGACCCCCACTATTTTAGTTTTGTTGTCCATGTCTCCTTGTAATTCATTGAATTTTTCCTCTAAATATTTGGTCGCTAGGGGAAGTTAGGTGGCATTTGGATAGAGCACTGACCCTGGAGTTCAAATCTGGCCTCAGACATTTAATAATTACCTAGCTGTATGACCTTGGGCAAGTCACAACCCCATTGCTATGCACAAACAAAAAAAATTAAATTAAAATAAAATAATTTGGACACTACACTACTAGATACATATATGTTTAATAATGATATAGCTGCACTGCCTATGGTGACTTTTAAAAAGATGTGGTTTCCTTATTTGTTGCTTTTAATGAGATTGATATTTTTCCTTTTGTTTTGTCTGAGATCAGGATCACTATCCCTGAATATTTTTTTCCCTTCAGCTGAAGAATAAAATATTTTGCTCCAATATTTTACTTTTACCTTGTGTGTTTCTCTCTCTGCTTCAAATGTATTTCTTCTAAACAACATATTGTAGGATTCTGGTTTTTTAATCCATTCTGCTATCCACTTACATTTTATGAAAGAATTCATCCCATTCATAGTTACAATTAATATTACTAATTTTTTTATGTCCCTTCTTTTTATCTTACCTGATTTTTGCTTTTCTCTTTAAACATAAAGCCTCTCAGTACTCTAAGTACTGGTACATTCTGAAGGTCTTTCTTAAGAACTTTACAATTGATTGCAAGGTATGGGAGACACTGGCACAGTACTGTCCAGCATTGGATGCTCTCATCAGAGAAAGTGCTGAGCTCTATGAGTGGGTCAAAGGAAATATGAGATGTATAAGTTTAGAATAAACACCTAAAATTTTCACCTGAACAATCTGAGCATGATCCATGGTAGATCAGTCCAAGCACATATTGCTTTGATCAGACACAGTCAGATGCCTTGTAATTTGCCTCAACCATAGTGATGACATTTTGGTCTTCTTCGATAGAAGGATAAGAACTTACCATACTCAAATTCTCTGAGTATCATCTGTACAAACATATTCAACCCTTTAAATAATCTAAGAGAAATAAAATTCTAAAGAGTTCCCTTGCAGAGTTGTATAAAATTTAATGTTCTTGACTAACATTGGTTTTTCTATTTTTTTCCCTTTTCTGTTTACATTTTTTCTGGGTCTCTTGAGTCTTGTACTTGTAAACTGAATTCTCCATTCAGTTCTGGTCCATTTATGAGGAAATTTTGTGATTGAAACTTCATCTACTCCCCTAACAAAATAAGCTGAATTCTGAGGGTAGTAAATTCTTTGTTGTAATCCAAGGTCTTTTGCCTTCCAAAATATTGTTTTCCAGAACATCCAATACTACTTTGTTGAAGATGATAAGTCCTGTGTAAATCTGATTGTGCTTCCCTTATATTTCAACTTTTTATTTTTGGCTGCTTGTAGTACTTTCTCCATTATTTGAAAACTCTGGATCTTAAGTATGATAGTCCAGTGTGGTTTTATCCTGAGGTCTCTTTATGGAGTACTTCTGGATATTCTTTCAATGGTTATTTTGTCTTCTTGATCTAGCATATTTGGACAGTTTCCCCTGATAATTTCCTGAACTATATTTTCCAGACTTTTTAATTGATCTAAGTTTGCTGGTAGATTATTAAATTATCTCTTCTAGACCTATTTTCCAAGTCATTGTTTTTTCCTAAAAGGTAATTTTCATTTTCATCCATTTTTTTTAGCCATATTACTTTGTTGATAGAATCTTGGTGTCTCTTAGATTCATTGATTTCCATTTGCTCAATTGTAATTTTTAGGGTTTTATTTTTGTCAAATTAACATTTGTGCTTCTTTTTTCCAGTTGGTTAATTTTACTTTTTTGTTGAGTTGCATTCCCTTTCCAATTGGTTGATTTGAGTTGCAGTTGAGTTGAATTCCTTTTTCAGTTGGCCAATTTTATTTTTTGGAAGAGTTATATTCTTTCTGAAATTTTTACTTTTATTTTTACTTTTAAAAGTATTGATATCTTTAGTCAATTTTTCATAATTTTCCTGCATGACTCTCATTTCTTTTGTCCATTTTTCTTTTTCCTCTTATCTTTGGTTTTTTAATTCTTTTTATATTCTTCTATGAGGTTTTGAATTTGACTCCAAGTCATAGAGTCATTTGAGAATTCCTATGCAGGAGATTTTTCACTGTTTCTTCTTCTGAGGTGCCATTTTTTTTCATCTCTATCTGTATAGTACCTTTCAATGATTAGTGCTGCTTTTAGAATCTTTTGTTTATTTTGATTGTTTCAGCTCTACTCCTAGGGAATAGGGAATAAGGACATAAAATTTTTGTGCTTGATTTGGGTTGTGATTCCTGGCTTATCACTGGCCAAGATCCTGCCTATTAAAATCATTCGTTGCTTATGAGGGGTCTATTTCACCCTTTAAGTTCAGTCTCTGTCTATGTAGTAGTTTGTACCCAAGCCAGTCTTGTCTTTGTCTCTGATTTCCCAGGGTTCAGACTTTGTTATTGGGACCCCCCCCCCCCCACTGCTGACTTGCTATCTAGCTGCCAGAATTTGTGCTGTTGTCAAGCCGCTGGGACCTGTGTCTTAAAGCCTCCCATTTGCTTTACCACTCCCTGGCTCAGCTGGACCTTATTTCCCTTTTTCCTCCAAAGAAGTAGTCCTTCACTAAACATCTTCCATGATGCCTACAGTTGAAAACATTTGGTCTTGTCTTTTTTTGGTGGGAACTGTGGGTTTAATGTCTATGTTGATCATCCATTTTAAAATCAATTTTCAGTAGAAGAAATGCACCAATGATTAAAAATGTTAACGAATAGACATGACAGTATATGTATAGTGTGTGTTAAAATCAAAGGAAAATAATTGCTCTCCAAGCAGAAAGTTATATAAAGAAAATAACTGGCAATTCCAAATTTTGTGAATAATTTTATAAGAGATTTGTAAAGGCTTTCTAAATCAACTCTAAAATTGTTTTATTCCATACTAAGCAGGAATACAAATGAATAGTTAATGCAAGATTTAATTAATATTAGACAGAAGAAATATTAATTTTGATTAAATTCAATTTGCATAAAGACCATATAATGGTCATTACACAATGAAATGTATACTCAAGAAACAGTACTTTTATGACTGTTCTATGGAACTCAGAATGATTTTTTTATTATTTTAAATTACTATAGAGGTATACAATTTACCCAAGAACATTTTTGAAACATTTTATTTATTTTGAATTTTACAATTTTCCCCCAATCTTGCTTCCCTCCCCCCATCCCTCACAGAAGGTAGTATGTTCATCTTTACATTGTTTTCATGGTATACATTGATCTAAATTGAATGTGATGAGAGAGAAATCATATCCTTAAGGAAAAAACATAAAGTATGATATAGCAGAATTAAATAATAAGATAACATTTTTTTTTAAAATTAAAGCTAATAGTCTTTGGCCTTTGTTCAAACTCTACAATCCTTTCTCAGGATACAGATGACATTCTCCATCACAGATGTCCCAAAATTGTGCTTGATTGTTGCCGTGTTGGTATGAGCAAGTCCATTAAGACAGATCATCACTCCCATATTGCTGTTAGGGAGTAGAATATTCTTCTGGTTCTGCTCATCTCACTCAGCATTAGTTCATGCAAATCCTTCCAGGCTTCGCTGAATTCCCATCCCTCCTGGTTTCTAATTGAACAATAGTGGACCATCACATACATATACCAGAGTTTATTAAGTCATTCCCCAAATGATGAACATACACTCAATTTCCAAGTCTTTGCCACTACAAACAGAATTGCTATGACCAATCAAAATTCCAAAGAATTATTTTAATGAGTTAAAAAAATGTAAGTAAATTTGTATGGAGAAATAAAATGTCAAGAATTTTCAGGGATTTAATGAAAAAAAAGTGTAAAAGAAGGTGACTTAGCCCTACCAGATCAAAAATTATATTATAAAGCATCACTCATCAAAACTGTCTGGTATTGGCTAAAAAATAGAGTAGTGGGTCAGTGGAATAAACTAAGTGTAATAGCAGAAATTGATTATAGTAATCTGTTGTTTAATAAACCCAAAGAGTCTAGCTATTGGGATAAAAACTCTCTCTTCAATAAAAACTATTGGGAAAATAAGAAGTTAGTATGGCAGATACTCAAGAACTTTTAATGAAAATTGACATTTAAATAGTTTAAAGATTCTAAGGGTTTTAACATACATCACTAAATTTGAATCTCCCAATAGACAGTTGTTGAAATTATATATTCTATTCCATCTTCTTTTAAAAATAAGTAAATAAAATTACAATCATGAATTGTACTTTGTCAGACACTGGTTTTAAGTACAGCAAATTAATGATTTGTACCACTAGGTCTCTCATTTGCATATCAATCTCACTTTTTATAGGTCATATTGTTGATAATAGCAGTCATTTGCTTGAAGTAAATAAACGGTTTGGTCAAGAACACAACCATGAAGTATAAGGGGGAAAAAAAGATCAAGTATTTATTAAGTCATAAATAGCTTCAGGAATTATAAGTAATTTATAAATATTACCTCATTTCATACATACAACCACAATGTGAAACAGATGCTATTATTATCTTAATTTTGCAGTTCAGGAACTCGAGACAAAAAGGTTATAGTAAGGGTCATATAGTTAACAGGTGCTTAAGTTTTGAATTCAAGTTATCCTGACTCCAGGGTTACTGCTCTATCCAGTTAAGTACTTCTTTGCCTAATATGATCAAATTAGTATTATTCTTCCGTCTTATACAGGTTCTAACTGTTTAATGAATTTCTACCACCTCATGGTGAAAAGTCTGTACTATGTCTATGAAAATGTACATGAAATTAAAGCTACTTTAATATTTCCTTACATCTTTTAATTCTTGTTTCTTACAATTTTCCTAAAGGAAATTCCAGTCAGAATTGATACAAAATAAAACTTTATTGTAAAGGCACATGTAAATGTCCAAATGTAGTTTTGAGAGAATCATTTCTCTTTTGCATTTGCCCAATTGAGGATTTGAGAGAATCAGGAATGGTGTTGATTAAGACTGATGATCATTGTCTGTTAGGAGCTTTCCATATTTATAGGGGTTCAGGCAATGGTGAAATTCAAATAAATCAAAAAAATGATTCTCATTTGACTTCTCTAAGAATTTCAATGCTGTCCCATTGGGTGCATACATATTTAGTATTGACATTACTTTATAGTCTATGGTACCTTTTTGGAGGGTATACTTCGATCCCTTAATGTTGATGCAACTAGGTCCTGTTTAATCCTGACTGTGACTCCTTGATATCTAAATTGTTTCTTTCTGGCTGCTTGCAGGATTTTCTCTTTTATTTGATGGTTTTGGAATTTAGTTGCAATATCCCTTGATGTTTTCATTTTGGGATCCCTTTGGGGAAGGGATCAATATATTCTTTCAATAAATAATTTCCTCTCTGGTTCCATGATATCAGGGCAATTTTCTTTCAATAGACCCTGAAATATTAAGTCCAGTCTTCTTTTATCCTCAATGTGCTCAGGTAGCCCAATGAGTCTTAAGTTGTCTCTTCTGGGTCTATTCTTTAGGGCACCAGTTTTGCCAATGAGGCATTTTATCTTTTCTTCTATTTTTTTTTCCAATTTTTTGGATTTGTTTAACATATTCATGTTGTCTCAGGAAGTCATTAGTTTTCACGGTTTCCATTATTTTTTTAGAGAAGAAATTCTTCATTTATCCTTTGTGACTTTTTTCCAATTGGTGATTTGTATTTTTGAAGCAGATTTTCCATCTGTCCAATTGTGGTTTTCTGTTTGTTTTTGGGGGGTTTGCCAGGCAATGTGCTTAAGTAGCTTGCCCAAGGTCATAAAAATTTTTATTTTTTTAATGTAATAGTGTTAAATGACTTGCCCAAGGTCACCCAATTGTGGTTTGAGAGAATTACTTTCTTTTTGCACTTGTCCAATTGTATTTTCCAAGAATTTCTTTCCTTGGGGTGGCTAGGTGACCCAGTGGATAGAGCACTGGCCCTGAAGTCAAGAGTACCTGAGTTCAAATTCGGCCTCAGACACTTAATAATCACATTGCTGTGTAGCCTTAGGCAAGCCATTTAATCCCACTGCCTTGTAAAACCACCTAAAAAAAACCAAAGAATTTGTTTTCGTTATTCAAGGTGTTAATTTTCTTTTGAGTTTCTTTTCCCAATTTTTCCAATTGATTATTAAACTCCTTCCTGATCACTACTAAGAAGTCTTTCTGGGCTGGAGACCAATTCATATTCTCCTCAGAAGTCCTAGCTCTCTGTGAATTAGGATCTCTGTCTTCGAGGTAACTTTCAATGAACCCCTCTTTCCACTGACTTTTCTTCATTTTTCTAGGATTTTGTGTTGTGGGGTAGGGATCTTTGTAGTTGAAATCCATGGAGGTTTAGCTCACTGAGTTTTGTAACTCCAAGTGCATAAGGCAAGTAAGTAGGGGGTACTAGAGGCTTTCTCTGAAGTGTCTGTGACCTTGATTTCTGGCCCACTCCCTAGGCCTGGGGTAGTGGGGGGGGGGGGTAGTAGTGTCTGAATTGTCTTTGAACAATGTTTTCTGGGCCCTTGGGCTATATAGTTCATTTCCCTATTATTCACTCAGCACTGAGAGAGATCTGCTGCTCACACTTGAGCCTGGGGGCAGGGGGAGGTTTGTTACTGTGTTTTGATATGGGGGGGGGGTTCACCTGGAAACATGAGGACTCCACTGAAAATATGATGCTAGTAGCTATGTTCTTCCAGGCCAGCTGAGTTGACTAGATTGATGTCTAGCAGCTGTGCTAGAGCTCTCCCTCCAAATCACTGAATCTCTCCTGCTCACTCACAAAGCCAGCACTTCTGCATCTGTTTTCATGTTAGATGCAGGTCTCACCCTGCTATCCCTGTGCTGGCTCTCTACTCTCTGCCCCTGGCTCACCTATATTCTCCTGAGACAAACCTTATTTGTAGATATTCTTTTCCATTGTTCTTCTCTAGATTTTGTGGATCTGAATTCTGTTAAGAGGCTGGTTTCATATTAGCTTTGATGGAAAGCCAGGAGACCTTAGGACAGTGGACAGTGTTTGGCTTTTCTTTGCCAACTTGTCTGGAAGTCCCCAATCGACCAGGATTTATGGAACACCAGGAATAAGTGTTGGTTCAATATTTGGAAAACTATCAGCATAACTGACCACATCAATAACAAACCTAACAGAAATCATATATTATCTCAACAGATTCTGAAGAAAAATTTAACAAAATATAGCATTCATTCATATTGAAAATAATAGATAGCATGGGAATAAATGTAATGTTCCTTAAAATGATAAGCAGTATCTATCTAAAACCATCAACAAGCACTATATAATGGGGACAAGCTAGAAGCATGCCCAACAAGATCAGGATGAAACAAGGATGCCCTTTATCACTACTACTATTCAATATTCTGTTAGAAATATTAGCTTTAGCAATAAAAGAATAAAAATTAATTGAAGAAATTATAATTGGTAATGAAGAAATAAAACTTTCACTCTTTGTAGATATGATGGCATACCGAGAAAATGCTATAAAACCATCTAAAATCTACTGGAGATTATTAACAACTTTATCAAAGTGATAAGATATAAAATAAACCAATATAAATTATTAGTATTTCTATGTATTCCTAATAAGATACTGTAGCAAGAGCTAGAGTGGAAATCCCATTAAAATAACTTCAGACAACATAAAATACTTGGGAGTCTACCCATCAAGGTGGTCTCTCTTTTTGAAAACAACTATAAAATGCTTTCCTCACAAATAAAATGGGAAAATATCAATTCCTCATCTTACTTATGGGGGGAGAGGGAGAGAGGGAAAATGTAAAATTCAAAACCTTACAAAACTGATAAGCAGAAACTATTTTATATGATTGGAAAACAAATAAAATATTTATACACACACACACACACACAGTGGCACACGCACACAAACACATATGAAGAAATTGTGTTTAAGAAGAATTTTTTTTGTCAATTTTATCCACAGACTTGCCTATTTGGACAAGACTAATTAATACCTTTTGTCCCACTTTATGTCTAGGTTCAAATTGCAGCATAGTCACATTCTATTATGTCTAGACTATTTTTAAAATTGAAAGAATTCCAATACCTTTCACAAAATGCAACCAGCTCTTTGGGTCTTGACATAACTACTAGCCTACATGAAGTCTTGTTATTTATTGTTGCTGGGATAAACACCCAGAATACTCTGCTTATTTACTCCATTGTTGAGGAGTGCAAATATCTCTTTTAGTTTTATTACTTTCCTTAAATTTAGAATGAATGCCATAAATGAAAACAAATGGGTATTTTGTTTTGAAATTCCCATGACTAAAACTTCTAATCCAGGATGAGGCAGCGTGCTTCTTGTGCATTCCACTTATGACATCCTGAGTCTATTCACTCATGAATGTTTAGTGATGCATTTTACAAACCCTCTTCTTTTTGCTAAACTTCTCTGAAGGATTGTTTTTGAATGAAACTATTTTCTTTGCAGAAATAGAAAAGAAAAGTCTACCTTTCAAGGCCTTTATGATAAAATTGAAACTGATGAAACAAAATGCTCTCTCTCTCTCAATCTCTTTCATACTTATATATAAAATAAACATATTTATATATAAATATAAACATATTTACCTTTAAATATAAACATTTATCTATAAACATAATTATATATAAATATGTATAAAATATCTATATTATATATATTGCATATATGTTCAATTCTGATAAATATTAGTGGTAAATATGAAGTCTTTCTTAGACTGAAAAAATTAACTTCACAAATAAGAAATAGAAGGAGCTTGCAAAAAAGTAGCTTTCTTTTGAAATAGCTTTCTTGTTTTTAATTACATGATATATTCAGTGAGACTCAAAGTTGTGATGTGGCCACTATTAAAAAAATACAGTTAGCCAGAATTAAGAAGTATTGCTTCAGGAATTAGTATAATCCTTGCCCTTATAAGACTTCAACTAGGAAACCAAATTCTGTGCTATACAATACATTTTAGGATGGACATAATTCAATTAAGGAGTGCCCAAATAATGGCAGACAGAATGGAAAAGTTTATCTGATATAAAGATTAGTTGAATAATTATTATTGTTAAGCTGTAGAAGAGAAGATTAAGAGGGAGCATGAAGACTATGTTCCAGTATTTTAAAAAGTGCTATATTCCAGTGATATGACAATTTAAATTTAGAATGTAAACTCTTGTGTATAGTGATCTGTTTAACTTTTGTTTTTGCATACCCCAATGCCTCACACAATTTCTGCCACATATTAAACACACAATAAATATTTGTTGATTAATTGACTTCTTGCAAAGTGCAGGTTGCAAAGAATAAAATTTATGTTTAATTCAAATGTAAGGAGCTGCTTACAAGAAACTCATTTAAAGCAGAGAGATACATATAGCATAAAAGTAAAAGTTTGGAGCAATATATTTTGCTTCAGCCGAAGTGAAAAAAGCAGGGGTAGCAATCCTTATCTCAGACAAAACAGCTGCAAAAATAGATAACATTAAAAGAGATGAGGAAGGAAAGTCTCTGTTTGTGTGTGTGTGTGTGTGTGTGTGTGTGTGTGTGTGTATTTGGGTTTATAATTCCTCCAGCAATTAAAATACAAGCTCTTTAAGGGTACTGATGGTCTTCATTTTTAGCTTTCTATAACCGGGACTCAGCTGGAACAAATAAGGTATTCAGTAAATATTTAGTGAATTAAATTGAGATAGCCCCAAAGAATTGAAGCTCAACAAACATTGGAGGGTATCTTGAAAATCGTAAGAACGGTGAAAACATGATATCTATCAGACGATAGAAACCAACATAAAAACATCACCAAATATGCCCAGATTAACAGAAGAAATAAATTCTTTAAATAACCCCATATAAGAAAAAACATATATTAAAGAAACCATCAATAAACTCCCTAAGAATAAGTCTCCAGGTCCAGATGGATTTACAAGTGAATTCTAGGGAACATTTAAAGAACAATTCCAAGTCAAAAGAAACTATTTTAAAAAATAGGAGAAGAAGGAGTTCTGCCAAACTCCTTTATGACTTCAATATGGTGCTGATACCTAAAGCCAGAAGAGCCAAAACCGACAAAGAAAATTATAGATCAATATCATTAATAAATATTAATGAAAAATCATAAATAAAATTTTAGGAATGAGACTAGATCATGTTATTTATACTTAGATAATACACCATGATCAGATAGGATTTATACTGGGTAGTCAGGGATAGTTCAATATTAGGAAAACACTCAACAAAATTGAACATATCAATAGAAAAAACAACAGAAATCATATGATTATCTCAATAGATGCTGAAAAAGTCTGATAAAATGCAACATCCATTCCTATTAAAAACATTAGAAAGTTTAGGAATAAATGGAGTTTTCCTTAAAATAATTAATCTAAAACAATCAACAATATTATATGAAATAGGAATAAACAATATTTCTGATAAAATCAGGGATGAAACAAGGATGCCTGTTATCATCATTACTATTCAATATAATATTAGAAATTCTCGCTATAGCAATAAGAGAAGAAAAAGAAATCAAAGAATCAGAATTTGCCATGAGAAAACAAAGCTTTCACTCTTTGAAAATTATATGATGGTATACTTAGAGAACCCAAGAAAATCATCTAAACAAGTCCTTGAATTAGTTAAGAAATTCAGCAAAGTAGCAAGATATAAATTATAAAATAAGCCCCCATAAATCAACATTTCTATATAAAAACAACAAAGCCTAAGAGCAAGACCTAGAAAGAGAAATTACATCTAAAGTAAGTTCTGACAACATTAAATATTTGGGGATCTACCGCCTAAGACAAATCCAGTAACTGTATGAGCACAGTTATAAAGCACTTCTCACCCAAATAAAGTCAGATCTAAATAATTGGGAAAAAAAAGTAAATTTCTCTTGGCTAGAATAAGCTAATATTATAAAAATGTCACTTCTACTCAAATTAAATTATTTATTCGGTGCCATAAAAATTTAACTACCAAATAACTATTTTCCCAAGCTAGAAAAAATACTATCAAAATTCATCTAGAGCAACAAAAGGGAATAGATGAAAAGAAAAAAAAATACATAAAGGAAGGTGATTTAGTTCTACCAAATCTAAAACTATACTATAAAGTAACAGTCATCAAAATTGCCTGATACTAATTAAGAAAAAGAGTAATGGATCATTGGATTGGGATAGGTTCAAAAGCAACCACAGTAAATGACTACAGACATCTAGTGTTTGACAAAGACATCAGTTTCTAGGACAAAAATTGTTGGGAAAACTGGAAACTTGAGTGGCAGAAAGTAGACATAGATCCACATCTCAAACCCTATATTAAAATAAGATCAGGATTTAGACATAAAGAGTGACACCATAGAAATTAATAGACCAAGAAATACTCTATCACATCTACAGAAAGGAGATAAATTTATGACTGAACATTATTTCAGTGTGCAAAGACATCCTTCATACTTGGTTTTTTTTCAGAACCATTCACCCCAAGGCCTGCTTTGATAGGAACTGGGACTTTTTGTAATGGATTGGGTGCTGTAGGATTCATTGATTATTCAGCACATTTTTTCCTCTATCAGTGAGGTACCTCAAACAACATCAGGTAAAGTGCCTATATGTATGTTGCATCAGGCAACAAAGTAGCTCTGGAGGCACTTCAGTGTTTCAGAAGGACCAGACTGCAAAAACATAGTTAATCCAAGCCTTCCTTTTGGTGGACTAATCATCAGTATGGACTTTTTTCTCAGATCTTCAACCATGATCCCCTTGGAATCCGAAGACTAGACTCCTAGTGGGTGACAAGAATAATGCTGTTGAATCATTAGTTTGCGTCATTTATGATCAGAACTACAATGGTAACAAGTCATCTTTGAACCTCTAACTTTTGTTCTTGAGTAATGAAAACATTCTTTGTGTATATTTGATTCTAGAGGCAATAGAGAACAACTGGAATTTATTGAGCAAGAGAATGATTTCACTGAACTTGTACTTTAGAAATATTACCTCAATACAAGACTAGAGTGAGAAATAGATAAGGCAGAATACTATTTAGACTGTCATTATAATAATCTTCATGGGAAACAATGAGTTACATAGATAACATTGTTAGTAAAATACAGTTTTGTAGAAATAGAATTATAATTTGATATCTAATTGGATGAAAAAGGTAAAGTTCTAAATATTATGTAATTTTAAGCTATTATTAATAAGTATATGATCTATAGATATGTAAGGGGTGGCAAAGAAGAACTACAACTTCTAGTGTTCATCTTTCTTTGGTGTCCAATCAGTCATCCAACTCTTACCTGTGACTCTGCGAAGTTGCAGCAGCCACAACCAAGGAAAACTACCTGGGTTTATAGACTAAAAAAATTATTGACTGGCTTATTGGTGACTTAGGGGGATAGCTAAATATAAAATGTTTTAATGTCCTATATTTAAAATTTTAAATGATTCTTCAATTTTGAAATTATTGAACATATTTTGAGCATCGTAGTGTTTGTATGATGTCAAGTTTATAAAAGAAGATTAAATCATATCACTGACAGTAGTTTTGTAAAAATAGGGCAAGTCTTTTGAACTACTTGAACTTCAATTTATTCATCATTAACGAGGACAAGCTATACCTATATTATCTCCCTCATAGGCCTATTATGTGTTCTCAATGAGTTAATAACATAAGCACTATTTAAATGCCAAAAATTTTTGTCATTATTGTTGCAATTGTTACTTAACTTTAATATTATGATTTAGGAATTGAAAGAAAGGACTCAATAAATAATAGATAATTATTTTATAAAAATAAATTTCTAAGACTTCCAAAAATTAAATAAGCATCATATTCAAACAGTTTCTGTTTTTAAGTTGTCATTTTCATAGTACTATTGCATTATATAATGTTATAGAAATGATCAAGAGGAAAAAATAAAATTGTAAAATATACTAATCCCCTAATCAATGAAAGTGCTGCATGAAACTCTACTAGTCAACTGTTATATATGGTTTTCCAATATTTAGAGAAATACTAATACCCATAGACAGTAAGTTAAATTTTTCTATAAGTAAAAAATAACTGAATGAATCAGAGACAGTTCATTTAGTTCTGCAAGTATTTAAAGAATTTTTTTTTGGTATAAGAAAGGAGTGAATCTAAGCCAATGTTTTGAAATGCATTTTGTGTTTCACAGAAAGATATAACAGCATTTTTGTTTAATTTGAGTACCTTATCCTCCAAAGAAGGAATGGGAAAAAAATCTTAAAAATAGGCATTGGCTAAAATGGATGATGTAGCAAACAATGATCAAAAAAATATGCTTTAATTTGAATTAACCTGAAACTTTGTAGCCTTTCTTTCATTGTGACTATTGCTGAATTTCAATGTTTATGCTAATCTTTTTTTAATAAATCACAAGATATAATGCCTCATTCAAGGATTCTAATAATTAATTGTAGGCTTCATGAAGACAATGCATTGTATTTTATAATCTCCCAAACACATAACATAGTCTGATAGTAGAAAATATGCAGCATCAAACCTAAAAGCTTTCAAGGCATGATCCAACTTAATAGAAAATTCTAAAAGAATTTAACCTTTTATCAAGATTTGATGTTTTCCACCAATTTCAAAATGAAGCTTTTTTCTTTGACATCTTAGCACATCTTTTATTTGAACTCAAATGACTTCAAACTGAGTCATTTTTTTCCTGATTAAAGCCCTTGTAGCCATTGCCAAAAGATAAGTTTTTACATGTCAATTCTTAGAATTCAATAAATTAGTCATTTAAAATTCACCCTTTATTTGCATACCTGAGAGGGGATGAGAATTAGGTTATGATTCAAAGTAAAGCAGGAACAAAGTAGATCTGATTTAGGATATTAATGTCTATTGGTGTCCACCTGATCTTCTTTTTTTCCCAAGCATATTTCAACATGAGAGAAAAAGTTAACTTCCTATACATCTGAACTTTGCTGGAAAGGTAAAGGTAGAGTACCCCAAACAAATATGAGTTTTTGTAAGTTCCATAGTAAAAGGATTATTCCAAATATGGCATCTGTGAATCGTGGCTAGAACTAAATAAAGAGAAGCAGGAGAAACTAGTGTCAAGAATAGCTAACTCCCTTCTAGTGTGAATTATAAAACCTATAGGATGGTAATGGTATGTAAATATATTCAAAATCCCATCATTCAAAATTATGATTACTTAAAAATGGTAATGTTTTCTAGCCCAATGAAAATACACAGTGTGAATTCAAATAATGTGATCATTTCATAAAACTCAATTTTAGCACTAATTGTGTCTCTCTACTTTCTATTTGCAGCTGGTAGTTTTAATTTCAGGAAACATTTGAATAAGCTGATTACCTAAAAAATCTCATCATGATGAAATTTAACTCAGTTGAGGATACTCAATAGGTGCCCAAGCAATTTAGCTTCCTTTCCCCTCTGACTAGAGATTTGAAGAGAGGAGTACTAAACCACTCCTAAAGGTTTACTATAGAAAGTGAAAGGATTTGGCCTTCCTAGTCACCCTGTACTTTCCCTCTACAGCTCTGCCTTTTTTGAACCATAAAGAACAAGATGACCACCATGCCAGGTATCCTATCAGTAAGTTGCATTTGGTGTGTTGCTTTCTTTCATAGGAATGACAGGAGTGATAAATAGATAAGTAGATTGATTGTTGATGGATAGAAAAGATAGATATATTATATCCACCTTCATATCTATATCTATATTGTTGGTTGATTTTTGTACATATTCAAAGAAGAATAAAATGGATTTGTTTGATTATCCACATACAATATACACACATATATATACATACATACATACATGTTGGTATACATACTTACATATGGTGTTTATTAAACAAAGCAAATGAAAAAATTACATTCTTCCATATCCACTAGTTACTCAACTAAATCTCACATATTCATAAATATATAAGTTTTTTGTTGACTTGCTTTGCTTTGTTTTATGGATGGAAGGTATATGTAATTGTTTTCAAATAGTTTGGAAGAAGATAGTAGACAGAGGAAATATTAAAGATTAAAGAGAACAGAGATGACAATGAGAACAATCTTTTGAAAAAGTCAAGAGAGGATAGGTTTAAAAATGCATGTAGAAGTTGAATTTGTAAGAAAAGTGGCAACCTTTTCACCAGAAATGGAAGAGGAGATGGAGGGAGAAAATATTTGAATGATACTATATGAGGAGTAGGGGAGAATAATTTCAATATTGAGAGAAAAAGAGAAAGAATTACTCTAGGAAGTTTAAGGAGAAAATTTGGAATAACTGTTTTTAGGTGTCAAAATATTTTGTAGACACCTTATTTCCCAGAGCTAAGCCCAACAAGCAAGATGTATAATAATAAAATAATAATAATAATAATAATAATAATAGCAACAGCAACAACAACAGCAAGAAGGAGGAGGAGGAGGAGGAGGAGGAAGAAGAAGAAGAAGAAGGAAAAGAAGAAGAACAACACCAACAGTCACAGCAGCAGCAACAGCAACAACACCAACACCAACAACAACAATGAAAGATATTGCTTTCTGGCAAAATGGATTCCTTGGGTCAGCACCAGATTTCACTCAAGGATTTAACATCCCCTAGTGCCCAGGTCCATCTATCACATATTTGCATTGCCTGCTCCTGGTAAGTGCCAATTACTGTACTCCTATTTCTGCCATAAAACTCTGGTACTGAATCTCACAGAGTTATCATGGCCTTCAAGACTTGAGACAATGCCCATTCCCACCAGATCTAAGAACAACTGTATGATCACAAGAAATACCAATTATTAGAACAATCTCAAGACCTGTGAATGATGTGTTGTGATCCAAGTATATAATTTACCTTAGGCTAGGCAATGTTAAGCCTTTCTTCTTAGGAGGCTTCCATGTACAAATGACATTTTCCTCATTCTGAAATTAATTAAAATTCTATTTATATTATTTCTAGACTGTTCTGTTTTTGTTCTGGACACCCACAAGTTAGTTCACCCACAGTTCCAGTTCAGCTGACTAGTGAGATACAGGTAAATGATTTGGGAAGTGCAGAATAATTGGATTGTTAAAGAGAATACCCTGAGATTGAATAACTCTAATTTGTAGATACAATCATTATGGCTTTATGATATTCTCTAGTTCTGTTCAGCAAGATGTGATTATGAGTGACAGAAGCTGAGCTCAAGTTAACCAACTTCTGATCTTGTGAATTTTCTACCTAGTTTACTGCTTTTCATTAATACCTAAATATTTATTTTTCTCCTTGAATGTATCAATGTCACAAAATAAAACTGAAATAAGGGGCGGGGGGAGAATGAAGAAAAGAAGGACAGAATGACATATTATTTGTTGGTTCTCTTTAGATACTGACTGAGTAGGGTTCCCCTTGGTCAGGAGTTAAATATATCTACTTCTCCTTTTGTAAATCAGACATAAAAGAAAATATCAAAGGACATTTGAGCTTGTTAAATGCTCCACCCTCACAAAAAAGTCATATTTGTTGTGAAGAAGGAATGCATTATGTGTACTTTTCATTGATTTTAGAAAATCAAAAGAAATAGCAATTTTTTTTATTTTGTAAAGATCTTTGAGTTTTTAAATGATATGGCTTATAACAATAATGACATGAAATGACCTGGGGAACACTTCTATGGTCATCAAGATTGTGACTGTTGCTCTTGAGCTTTTCTTTTTATACATAGGAATAACCCTTAAGTGGCTATTGTATACTTGTCCTCAGAGAGGAAAGGGAGGTGCTGTGTTACCATAAGATTCAAATGGAGCTCTAAATAATAAACAATAACTTTTTATAGCCTCCTAAGCACATTTTGCAGTAACGATTGTTTTAACACTGCTATGATATTGGTGAATTTTCATTGTTAGGAAAACACTGTTCTTCTCAGTATGGTGCTGTATATAATAAAATGTGTATTATCAACAGAGAGCTATTATCTCATGTTTGTTCTCAAGAAAATTAGCTTCTTGGGTTTTAAAAGCATGAAATTATGATTTAATTGTCGACTTACACTCCATTTCAAGTTAACAATTTCCTCTTAAATGGAACTTTGATTCTAAAAACAAATATTGTAACCTCAAAGGGTCAAATGAGAAAATGCTTATGAAATAACAGAAAATGTTAAAATTATTTGCAAATATGACAACAGAAGGAAAGTGAGTAAAAGATCATTATCATTATTGTGTTAAAATGTTTTTTTCATCATGGTCAGTGAAATTCACGTAGAAATTATCCTAGGACTAATCAGTATCATAATATTATTTTATTTAATGATATATCTATTATGAAGGAGAAAAAAGTATATGCTTTTTATTGTTGAACAACAATACTTGGATATAACCTCATATTCTGGATGAACTTCTGAGCAAATCCCAGGATAACTCTAGTAGTAGATGGGATGTCAGGGTTGATTTTAAGCTCATTAAGACAATTCATCAATAAACATTAATCACCTACTATGTATAAGTTGAGAACAGAGTAGAGGATTGTGACCTGAACTCTGAGCAATGTTGACTGACTGGACAAATCAGGTAACCCCCACTTTGTATCCTAAGCAACTTGGTAAGAACTAAAATTAAAAAGAAAGACTAGATCTTCATTAATCGAGGGAGTTTCCTAACATGAGATTTCCCTATCTCAATCAAATTCCTGGTCTTAATTCATATAACCAGATTCTAAGCATTATGGCAAAAGAGAAAAAACTAAAACCAGCTTTTATCCTTCTTGAGTTTGCACTCTTAACAGGTTCATTTCAATTCCCCAATTAGTTTTTCCTTCTTTTCTATGCCTTTCCATGCATTAAGGATATTATGAAAATTACTGAAAGTGACATCTATTAAAATCATTACTACTGTGTTTTATGTGTAAGATCATAAATAAATGATATTGGAAACAATTCAGTCCATGATAGTGGTCAATTTCCAGTAGTCTATTGATTTAGATCTCCTTTTGAAAAATTTAGAGTTCTATTTTTCTCTTCTTTCAGTCCAAGAAATATTATGAACTTCTGGTATATAATTCTAGTAACTAGGTTATATCTTACTAGGTAATTAAAAAGCACTACATTTTTTACAGTTTGATGTATTAGAATTGAATAAAATACAAAATATTTAATAAGTAGTGATTAATATGATTCAAACTGTACTAATTGGTAAGGTAGCAGATAGAAAAGCAAAATGATACTGCTTTCAAAGAACTTAAATTCCTGTGTATGGAGAGAAGATATTTATGAGTTTAGTTGTGGGACAGGTCATAAAACTAGAGAACTCTTAGCATATGAAGTTTTTGTCTTTCATTCTCAGAGGACCATGACATCAGAAAGGTGATACCATGACAAGCACATGAATTGCATTTGAGTGAGGAGTTAAACTAAGTCACCAGCCTCACTTTCTCCTCCAGAGTTGTCTGGATCCAAAGGCCAGATATGAATCAGGATGATGGTCTTGGATCTGAGGTGATCAGAGTTAAATGACATGCCCAAGGTCACAAGCTGGTGAGTATCTGAAGCTGGATTTGAACTTCTATCCTCCTAACTCCAAGACCAGTACTCTATCCACTGTATCACATAGTTGCCCCTTAGGGGAAAAACACAGAGCACTTTTAGGTTATAATAGCAGATTAGAAAGTCATTTTTGGGAATCTATAATGCATAATGGCAGAATAGACACAAGGCCTGATAGATTTTAATGAGCAATGGCATAGCAAATGGTAAATCCAGTGATCCACCATCTAACCTGAAAGATTAGAGGTGCTGACTCCTTGATCATACCAAGACAGATAATTTATTTTATGTTCATTTTTTCTTTTCTTTTTAACATATTATTGACTGACTCTAAACAGATATAGTTTACAGGGTTTTTTAATTGCATTTTAGCTTTTATATGTGTTCCATCCTAAACTAAATCATTTTCAGTAGCATTTGATAAATCCAATGCCATGTGTACCTGTTATCATTATCTAAAATACTTTGATAGTGGCTTTTTTGCCTCTTTTTTCACTTATTTTGTTAAAGTTCATTAATAATCTTCCTCCTTTCTTGACAAAGAAGTGATAATTCTTCTTTAATCATCTTAAAAAGATATGCCTTTTCTTTAATTAAGATTGAACAATCATGTTAGCTTGTTTTCCAGTCTCTCATGATTAATTTTCCATTTCTGTGTGTGCACATTGAGACTAGTATTATATTAATTCTTGCTACTTTAATTATATTCTCACCATTCACATCTAATTTCAGGATGCCATTATGATAAGTGTCTAGACTATATGCCAAATATATGACCTGGAGTATCTCCACACTGAAAATTTAGGAAACCTATTTCTGGGAGAATTGGGATGAAGTCAAAAGGAAATGTCTTACAGAAACTGATGCATCATACTGAGACCTCCTTTAACTAGTCCAGATCAATTAATCAAGTGGTGAAAGATGTTTATTTGAATTTTCACTAATTGAGAACAATCTATGAATGTTCTGTCTCCATGTTCAGTCTCATTTGTTCTGAGGATATTTCAGTGATTTTTTCCTCTTGTTTCCAGTGAAGGGAGTTAAATCTCTGATAAAGGAAATTTTTAAATTTTGAAATTACAATCTATAGTAAGAATTAAGGTTGGGTTTAACAGACATTCTAACATTAATTAGTCAAGGCATAAAGATCAACTTTAAAGAGCTACCTTCAGTACTTTAGTCTGCTGGTTCCTGAAAAATGCTTTAACCATCCTTTTTTTACTTAAATTTTTAATTTAGTCCCATCAACTGAGGTTGATCGGATTTAATGTTAAGGAAAATAAAAGACTTAATTGTGCACTGGAAAATGTACTATTTTATATCAATTAGTCTATATAGGGTTTTTTTGACATCTAAAATCAAAAGTATTTTACTTTGTGGATAGCAAACTACTGAACACACTATGCTTTGATACTTTTATGTTTGTACCAAATGGATAAGTTCCAAGTGCAGAATTGTGTCAAGGGCTAAAATGTGGAACATGATTCATTAAGTGTAATATCATCCTCAAATAGGACAGAGAATTAAGCATGATGGGGGAAATTTGTATTTACTTTTGAATTTATCAAAAATATTCCATCTAAGTACAAAATATGTGTCAAGTGTACCTCTCTCATTTCATGGACCATCTGATTATGATCAGAGATTCATTGAACAAGATTATTTATTTAAAGTTTTCTTTTAGGAAATGTTGAATTATCTTGAAACGTAATAGCATAGGGACTTCTGAAGCAGAGCCAAGATGGTGGCATGAAGCTAATAAGCCCCACAAACCTTTCCCTACCAAAGATAAATAAAGCCTCTACTCTGACATTCACACTACAGATCCCACTAAGAAAAAGAGATGATTCAAAGACATTTTCAAAAATAGACATCATGGAGAATCTTCAGTGAACTTCTGGTTCTTTGGGGGAAAGGGAAAGTAAAGTCCAGGAGGTGGGAGAAGAGGGAAAGCCTGAAGGAGGCTTTTAGCCACAGTTCAATACAAGTCCAAACAGTTAATAATAACAGAGATCCTGGCAGCTAGATAGCAAGTCAGCATGGAGGATCCCAACCCTAAACAAAATCTGAACCCTGAGAGCACAAGAGAAAAAGACAGGAGTGGGTCAGGAACAATCCTTTGTTAAATCAAAACCTTGACATACTATATAGGAAATAGCTTGGCCAACAACAAGCCAAGGATCAGATTCCAGTCCCAGCAAAATAAAAGCTTGGATCTAGACTCCATATACCCCAGGAACAGAACTACAGCAACATAAATAAACAAAAAAAGCTAAAAGAGTGCTCACTGTACAAAAATACTTCACAGATAAAAGTGGTAGCAATGCCATGTGTGAAGAAGAAAATGGTGAAAAAATCATTCACAGGAAAAGTATCAAACAGTCTATAAATTAGAATCAAATACAAAAGCTTATCGAAGAGCTTAAAAAAGAATGTAAAAACCAAAGAAGAGAGGAAGAAGAAGAAAAATTGTAAAAAGAAATGAAAGTCAGGGGGGGAAATTGTTACAAGTTCACCAAAGAAATCAGCTCCATTAAGAATAAAAATATCAACTGGAAGAAAATAAGATCCTAAAAATTAGAATTGAATAGTTAGAAATGAAAGACTACAAGACTATAAGATTCCATCAAACAAAAAAAAAGGCTGAAAGGAAGAAAATGTAAAATTCTAGTGAAAATGAATGAACTGGAACACAAATCCAAGAGAGACAATCTATGATTCATAAGACTACTCGAAAGCCTGGAGCAAGTAAAGAACCTGGAAAACATCATGCAGGTAATTATAAAAGAAAACTGCCACAATCTACTAGAATAAGATAGCAATATAATAATTGAAAGAATCTACAGAAAGAGATGGCAGGATAAAAACTCCAAGGGCTATAATAGCCAAATTCCAAAACCGTCAAATAAAAGAGAGAACATTACAAGTAGCAAAAATGAAAACAATTCACATACAAAGGAAACACAATTAGACTAACACAGGACCTGTCAGTTTCGATGTTGAAGGATTGGAATAACTAGAATAACATATTTTGGCCAGCTAAGAACCTAGGATTACAACCTAGAATGCACTACCCTGCAAAATCCATCATATATTGTCAGGGGAAAAGATCGATGTTCAATGAAATACTAGACTTCCATAATTTCCTGACACAAAGACCAGAACTGAATGGAGAATTCAAACACCAAATACAGAACTGAAGAGTTGCATTTAAAAAAAAGGTTAAATGAAAAAGGGACTGAAAAAACAAAATTGTTTTAAACAAATGTTGGTCCCTAAAAGGGAAGATATAACAATCTTATTCTTTAGAATTTAATTCTTTAAGGAAAGTAATAGGGTAGAATATAATTGAAGAGAATAAATCTAAAGGATATGGGCATAATTGGGTCTTGTCTCTCAATTGAAGAGATCCAAAATCACATCACTATGTTTGAGACAAAAATCCCTGAAAGAAAGCTGGGGAGTTAACTTTAACTTGTGTCTCATTATACATTGACTCACTTTAATCACAATGTGCTAAGCACCTTGTCTATTGAGTATATCATAAACTGTGAGGACCTGTCTCTGTTACCTACAAACATTTGTATGATTATCAGGCAAGATCTCTAAGCTTCATTAACTACAAGGACCTGAGACAGTGACTCTGTTACTTACAATCACTTGAAATGTTTTCAGTGAGACCTCCAGAGCTCCCCCTGTAATGAGAGATCTTCAAGAATCTTACAGTTAATTAGATCAGAGTTGGGTGCTTCACTTAACAAGGGGTGGGGAGGGGAGGGGTAAAGTGGGAGACACAATAGGTCTGGGAGGAGGGGCACCAATAGTTCAAAAAATGATATGCCTTTGGATGATACTTGGCTTGTAAGGAGAATTGGGTGTATTTGAAAGGTATGTGCAAAGTGGGTAAGATAAAAAAAGTGATTGTAATTATAATTTGATGCAATTTGAATCAATGCTGCTTATCAACCAATCCAGTAAACAATCTGTGATGATATCTTGATAATAATAGGAGATTATCAAGCAATCATATAATCAAACCTGATTAATAATATTAGAGCAACAAAAGAAGAGGCACAAATATTTATAACTTTAGAAGGAAATAAGGGAGAATGTGAATGCTGAGTAAATTCTATTCAATTGATTTAACTCAGTGAGGGAATAAGCTACATTGCTACTTGGGTTTAAAAAATCTAACAATCTACAGGGAAGGGGGAACTGGGAATGGGAAAGATAAAGGAAGAAGGGACTGATAAAAGGGAAGGGAAGGTATAAGTGAAATTGAAGTGAAAGTTAAATTTCTAAAAGAAAAGTCAAAGGTAAAATGTAGTAAAATTTTGGTGAGGAGGAATAGGAGAAAAGGAAATAGATAAATATAAATGGAGAAAGAAAACATGAAGGGAAATATAGAATTAGTGATCTTAACTGTAAATATAAATGGGATGTACTGTCCCATAAAACAGAAGCTGATAACAGAATGGCTTAAAAACCAGAATCCTACAATATGTTGTTTACAAGAAACACATCTGAAGCAGAGAGATACACAAAGAGTAAAGGTAAAAGGTTGAAACTAAATATATTATGCCTGAGTGGAAGTAAAAAAATCTGGGTTAGTGATCTTATTCTCAGACAAATTAAAAACAAAAATCAATCTCATTAAAAAAGATAAGAAAGGAAACTATATCTTCTCAAAAGACATCATTGGTAATGAAACCATATAATTATTTACCACATATGCACCTAGTAGGATAGCTTTTAGATTCCTAGAGGAAAAGCTGAATGAATTACAAAGAGAAATAGATAGTAAAACTTTAATAATGGGAGAACTCAATCTCCTTCTTTCAGCACTAGATAAATCTACCAACAAAATAAACAAGAAGGAAGTTAAGAGGTGAATGAAATTGAAGAAAAATTTATATTTGATAGACCTCCAGAGAAAACTTAATGGGGATAGAAAAGAATATACCTTTTTCTCAGCAGTACATGGCACTTCACAAAAATTGACCATGTACTAGGGCACAAAAACCATAAAATCAAATGCATAAAGACAAAAAATTTAATACACACTCCTCAGATCATGATGCAATAAAAATTTCATGTAATAAAAGGTCAGGGAAAGATAAACCAAGAATTAATTAGAAATTAAATAACTTTATCTTAAATAACAGGTGAATCAAACAGCAAATTAATAAAAATAATCAATATTTTATCCAAGAAAATGATAATAATAAGATATCATACCAAAATTTATGGGATGCAGGAAAGGCAGTTTGGAGCAGAAACTTTATATCTCTAAATGCCTATATGAATAAAGTAGAGAAAGAGGAGATCAATTAATTGGGTATGCAACTAAAGAAATTAGAAAAAGAACAAATTAAAAAAAATTAAATACCAAATTCTGAAAATCAAGGGAGAGATTAATAAAATGGAAAGCAAGAATAACATTGATAATATAAATAAAACTAAGAGTTGGTTTTATGAAAAAAACCAATAAATAGACAAACCTCTGGTTAATCTGATTTGAAAAAAAAGAAAGAAAATATACAAATTATCTCAAAAATGAGAGGGGTGAACTAACCACCAATGAAGAACAAACTAAAGAGATAATTTGGAGCTACTCTGCAAAACTATATGCCAATAAACTGGACAATTTGAGTGAAATGGATGAATATTTACAAAAATGCAAACTCCCCAGATTAACAGAAGAAGAGGTAAATTACTTTAAACACCTTTATCTGAAAAAAGTAATTGAGGAAATCATCAATAATCTCCCAAAGAAAAAAGTTTCCAGATCCAGATGGATTTACAATTGAATTCTACCAAACATTTAAGGAACTATTAATTCATATTCTACATAAACTATTTTTAAAAATAGGAAAGGAAGGAGTTCTTCCAAACTCCTTTTATGACACCAACATGGTGCTGATACCTAAACCAAGAAGAACAAAAACAGACAAATAAAATTATACACCAATCTCTCTAATGTATATTGATGCAAAAATCTTAAATAAAATTTTATCATTGAGACTACAGGAAGTTATTGCCAGGATTATTCACCATTATCAGGTTGGATTTACACCAGGCAGGCAGGGATGGTTCAACATTGGCAAAACAGTCAACATAATTTAATATATCAGTATTAAAATGAACAGAAATCATATGATTATCTCAATAGATGCTAAAAAAGACTTTGATAAAATACGTCATACATTCCTATTAAAAAACTAGAAAGTTTAGGAATAAATGGAGTTTTCCTTAAAATAATAAATAGTATCTATCTAAAGCCATCAAAAAATATAATATTTAATGGGAATAAACTCAGAGCATTTCCAATAAATTCAGGGGTGAAACAAGGATACCCATTATCACCATTACTATAAAATTTAGTATTAAAAATATTAGCAGTAGCCATAAGAGAAGAAAACGAAATTGAAGGAATCAAAATTGGCAGTGAGGAAGCAAAATTTTCACTCTTTGCAGATGTTATGATGGTGTACCTAGAGAACCCAAGAAAGTAATCTAAAAAAAAAACTCTTTGAAACAATTAATAAATTTAGCAAAATAGAAGGATATAAAAAACTACATAAATTATTGGCATTTTTATATATGAACAACAAAGCCCAAGGACAAGAGATAGAAGGAGAAATTCCATTTAAAATAACTTGTAGACAATATTAAATACTTGGGAATCTACCTAGAAATCTACCAAGAAAAACCCAGAAACTATATGAACACAATTATAAAGCTCTCCTCACCCAAATCAAGTCAGATCTAAATAACTGAAAAAATGTCAAATGCACATTGTTAGATTAAGCCAATATAATAAAAATGCCAATTCTTTTCAAATTATATTACTTATTCAGTATCATTCCAATCAAACTACCAAATAGGGGGTGGCTAGGTGGAGCAGTGGATAGAGCAGGGGCCCTGCAGTCAGGAGTACCTGAGTTCAAACCTCCCCTCAGACACTTAATAATTACCTAGCTGTGTGGCCTTGGACAAGACACTTAACCCCATTGCCTTGCAAAAACTAAAAAAAAAAAAAAAATTCTGGAGCAACAAAATGGCAAGAATAGCAAGGAACTTATGAAAAAATATAAAGGAAAGTGGCCTAGCTCTACCAGATATAAAAGTATACTATAAAGCAGCAGTCATCAAAACTGCTTAGTACTGGTTAAGAGAGAGAGTAATAGACTAGTGGATTAGGACTGGTTCAAAAGAATTCACAGTAAATGACTACAGCAATCTATTGTTTGACAAACACAAAGACTTCAGCTTCTGGGAATCATTTTACATACGTGTTTTGATAAACATTTTTTACAAATTAGTAATTTTCAGTATGAGGAATTAGAATTAAGGGAAAGAAATTCTTAAGAAATAATTTTTATGAGGTTCATCATATTTGGAAGGATTGTTTTTTTTTGAGTGTGCTCTGTTTTGTTTTTCTTCCTCTGGATGGGGATAATATAGTTCATAACCACTCTAGTATAGTTGTCCTATTTCTTTGGACTGCTAAGAGGAGCTGCTTCCATCAAGGCTGATCATCTCACAGTGTTATTGTTGATGTGTACATTGTTCTCTTGTTTCTACTCCCTTTGCCAGCATCAGATCCCTTAAGTTATTCCATGTTTCTCTAGCGTCCAATCATTTATAGGTTTTTATACAATAATAGTATGCCATAATATTCATGTACCATAACATGTTTAGCCATTCCCGATTTGATGGGCATCCCCTCAATTTCCAATTGTTTGCCACTATGAAAACAACTGCTATGAATATTTTAGAACATATATTACATTTCTTTTCCCATTTTTTCAATTTCTTCTGGATATAGATCTAGAATCTAAATTTCTGGATTGGATTCTGAATTAGAATTTCCAAGCATATGAATAGTTTTATTGCTCTTTGGGCATAGTTCTGTATTGCTCTCCAGAAAGATTAGATCTGTTCACTACTCCACCAGAAAACATCAATGTCCCAATCCTCCCACAACCTCTTCAACATTGATGATCTTCCTTTTTTTCATTTTAGCCAATCTAATGCATGTGAGATGATACCTCATTGTTTTAATTTGCATTTCTCTACTCAAAAGTGATTTGAAGAATTTTTTCATATGATTATATGTGAAAACTCTTCCTATCCTTTGACCATTTATCAATTGGGAAAAGACTTGTTATTTTATTTATTTGATGCAATTCTCTATATTTTTTAGGAAGGAGACCTTCATCAGAACTCCTTCTTGTAAAGATTGTTTTCCCGCTTTCTGATTTCCTTCTAATTTTGGCAGCACTTATTTTATTAGTGCAAAAGTTTTTAATTTAATGTAGTCAAAATCATTCATTTTTCAGTTTAGGATGTGCTCTAGTGTTGTTTGGTCATAAATTTATCCATTTTTCCTGTCTCAGATAGATACAATGTTTTTTAATCTATTAATTTATAGATGGTATTTCTCTTTATGTCTAATCCTCTCTATTTTTTCTTAAAATCATTTATATAATGCTTAAAATGGGAAAGACTATAGAATATAATTTGTCTAAGTTTGCCTATTGTCTTCTAGTTTGATGAGTAAATATACATCAGTATTTTTTATAGATGATCCTATAAAATTCTTATTGACATGGGCATGTTGTCAATATATAATAGTTCAATAGCTGTCACTCTTATTCAAAATTGTATTAATAATGTCTGATTTTTTTCTTCTTTTTGAATTATTTTTCTTCTCTATCCCACTTTCCTCTTTCCCCATACAAAAAGAAATGAATAAAACATATAGAAAATATGCAGTCAAGCAAAAATTTCCCATATTGCCCACATCAAAAAAAAATGTGAAGTTTATCAGGTAAAACAAATCTATTATATCTCCATCAGGAATTGGATGTCATTTTCATCTTTTACAAGTAATTTTACTAGCTGAGAGTTCTCACTTCATTAACTTTTAGAATTGTGTTGACTTCCCACTTAATCATAACTATATTCTGCAAGATTATTTGTTTTACATATATATATTCCTTATATCCATGTTATACTATAAGCTATATTAGAGAAAATATTTAATTCATCTGTTTTGTATACTCATTGCCTTCAGAAATGCCTTGGACATAATTAAGACTCATAATTTCTTTAACTGAATTGGAAAAATTTCATTAAACCATAATGATAATGCTAACAATAATAGTCTTTACACTATCACAGACAGATGAGAAACTATTCTGTATTTAAGAAAAAATCTATTGACTATTCTCTATAATGCTGTGCTATAATCTGATCTGACATTATTCCTCACTACCTGAAAGTCCTTCACAAGGTGGTTTGGGTTCATTTTCATTTATTTTATTCACTGGGGAAATTTTTTCCATATTAATGAAGGACAAGTTTTGCATCAAGATATAAATTCCATAAATAATCTCTAAACATATTTTCAGCCAACTCACATCTTAACTTGTACTTAAGGTAATAAAAAGTTAACATGAATTTAACTTTTAATATATTGCTATGTTGTGCTACTAAATAATCTAGCTTCTTTAAATATATAGTTGCAAGTTTTAAAGATTTTGATTACATATTTCATTTTTCAGGTCATTTTTTCTTGTTTTATTTTCTTTAATGGTGAAAGTGGCAAGAAACATTAAAGTGGGAAATAAGAGGGAGCAGTGAGAGAAAGAAAGCTGTGAAACAGTCTTTATAGCTAAGAGTTCTGATAAAGATTTCTTTTCTAAAATATATAGAAAATTGCATCAAATTTAAAGGTCATAAGTCATCCCCCAGTTAATAAATGGTCAAAAGATATGAAAAGACAGTTTTCAAATGAAGCAATTAAAGCTATATATAAAATCATATGAAAAAATTCTCCAAATCATTACTTATTAGAGAAATGCAAATTAAAACTACAATTAAGCATCCCTTCACACCTATCAGATTGGCTAAGATGGGAAAAAGGGGGAAATATTCAATGTTGGAGAGGTTGTGAGAGAATTTGAACATTGATACATTGCTAGTGGATTTGTGAATGGATCCAATCATTCTGGAGATCCATATACCCAGAGTTCAATAAAAATGTACATTTCCCTTTTCCCCAGCAATTCCAATTCTAGACTTTTATCCCAAAGAAATCCTTTAAAAAGGGGGAAATTCTTATATGTTCCAAGATACTCATAGCAATTCTTTTGACAGAGGTAAAGAACTGGAAATTGAGGGGGATGCCCATCAACTGGGGAATGGTTTAAAACATTATGGTACATGAATACTATGGAACATTATTGTTCCATAAGAAATCATAAATGGTCAGAGTCTAGAGAAGCTTGGAATGACTTACAGTTTCTGATGTTGAGCAAAGGGAGAAGAACAAAGCAAACAATGCACACATTAACAATAACATTGTAAAATGATCAACCTTAATGGAAGCAGCTACTTTCAGCAGTTCAGAAGCTAGAATCACCGTATTTGATTGACCATGGATAATGTTATCCCCATCCAGAAGAGGAAAAACAAAACAAAAAAAAAAACTCTTCAGAATCTGATGAACACCTTATAAATATTATCTCTCATGTGTCCTTTCCCTTAATCCTAACTCCTTGTACTGAAAATGCCTAATCTGCAAACATTTTTATCAAAAATATGTATGTATGATGCTAACCTGACTGTTTGCTGCTGAGGGGAGGGGGATGAGAAAGGAAGGTGGAAGGAAATTTTGTAACAAATGCATACACATACATATGAATTAATTAATTAATTAATTAGAGAAAAAAATTGAAACAGGAATCTTTCACAATAACATTGCTTATATCAGTTTCTGAATTAGTTTAAACATTGAGAGGAGAGTTCATGACAGAGTAGAGACCCTGAGAAGCAATATTACTTCCAATTAAAAGGGAGGAGAAACCCATAGAAAGAGAATCCCTATTACTGCTTAGTTCATGCCACCTTTGAAGTAATATCAACATCAACAACAAGAAAAACTTCCAATATCTCAGAACTAGAACTGACAACAGCAGTACAACAAAAATAGTGAATCTAGGTAAAGTGTCCCCTCTGCTTCAAGAAGGTAACCCAATCATAACATCAAGTTCAAAGTCAAAAATAGGCTGAAAAATGACCAAAAACAACAAAAAAAAGTCTCTGATTAAATTAAGTTGCTATGGTGACAGCTAAGCTCAACACACAAATTTAGAAGAAGATGAAAATAAATAAAAAGTTTAAAAAATCTTTAAAGGGAAAAATATGAATGTGATACAAGCCCACTAACAATTCTCAGAAGATCTAAAGATTATTTTAAAGTTAAAATAATAATAGCAGAGAAAATTAAGGAATGAGAATGAGGGAGAATTATGTAAAGACGATTAACAGCTTCGTAAAAAAAGAATATAAAATATTGAAGAAAGTAATATCTTAAATAAACAGTTGGACAAAATGGGGGGGGGGGAAGGTGGAAAACTTCACTCATAAAAACTCCTTAAGAAGAAGATTTTGATAACTGGAAAATGATGGACAAAAATTCATTGAAGAAAATAATTACAGTAAAACTCTAATGGAATCTAATGTCTCAGTGAAACATCAAAAATAATAAAGAAAAGTAAAAGAAATGAAAAAGCAGAAGAAAATATGAACTATCACATTGTAAATGATTTGAAAAATTTATTAAGCTAAGATAATTTTGGAATTAATGGAATATTTGAAAGGAAAAATCATGTGAAGAATCTAGATATGATATTTTTTAAAAATGAAAGAAAATACTCTCCAAATGTCATTTATTCAAATGGTAACCATTGAACAAATGTGTCAGTCAACCCTCGAAAGAAAACCCAAAATGAAAATTCCCAGGAATATTATAAAAATTCTATCACAGTGGCAGCTAGGTGGTGCAGTGGATAGAGCACTGGCCTTGGAGTCAGGTGTACCTGGGTTCAAATCTGACCTCAGACACTTAATAATTACCTAGCCCTGTGGCCTTGGGCAAGCCACTTAACCCCATTGCCTTGAAAAATCTAAAAAAAAAATTCTATCACCCAGTTCAAAGAGAAAATACTTAATCAGCCATAAAGAATCAATTCAAATATCCTGGAGATACAGTCAGTATCATACAAAGTAGAGCAGTATCCATATTAAATGAGTGAAGGGATTGAAATGAGATATTCTAGAAGTCAAAAAGACTAGTAGTGCTTGTGGCTTTTACGATACAGCTTCCATGTTAAACAAGTGAAGGACTAATCAGCTTCTGAGGCAGAGCCAAGATGAAGCGTGAAACTAGCATGGTCCCAGAACTTTTTAAATAGAAAATTAAATGAAGTCTCTGCACATACATTACATCTACAGATCCCACCTAAACAAAGACAAGATCCAAAGAAGTTTTCAATGGGAGACAACATGGAGAATCTTCAGTGATGTTTTGTCTCTTTGGAGGATAAGGGGAAGTAATGCCCAGTTAGGCAGAGGAGTGGGAATGCTTGTGGTAGTTATTTAGCCACAGTGCAACCCAGGATGCACAAGGATGGTTCCAATCCCAAAAAAGTCTAAACAGTGGGAACACTGAGGCAAAAGAAAAGACTTGATTGGGAACAAACCACTGCATAGCCAGAATCTGGACATAAAGGAGAAAACAAATATCTGCAAAGACAAGGCCTGGACCACATAGGCAACATTGGGGCCAACAACAAGTCAGGGATCAAAGCTCTGTTGCAGCATAAAAAGTTTGGAGATATATTCCCTATACCTCAGATACAGAGATCAAACAATAATGATGAGCAAAAAAAAAAAAAAAAACTAAAACAGTGCTCACAATAGAAAGCTAGTATGCATAAAAAGATGCTAATAATGCTGCCTCAGAAGAAGAAAGCAGTGAAAAATTATCTACAAGAGAAGTTTCCAAAGAGACTATGGGTTGGACTCAAGTCCAAAAGTTTATAGAAGAGATTAAAAATGAATTTAGAAACCAAAAAAAGAGAGAAAGAAAAATGGGAGACTTCTGGCCAAGATGGGGAGAGAAGCCAGGTACTGTGCTAAGGTATCCTTGCTTTCCCTCAGAAATCAATCAATGCTCTTAACAGAATTTTGATTGACAAAACCCAGAAAAGGGATCTAAAAGAAGAACATCTACCAACAAAGTCTATCTTGGGGAGCCTTGGTGAGCCTGGAGCAGTGATCAGAGAGCCAGCTCAGGGGCAGCAGAGTGAGGCTAAAAAACTAACCAGAGAACAGCCATGGAAGCTTTTGCTCTGTGAGTGGTGGGCTGGAGAAGTCCAGTGGGCTGTAGGGAGAGTTCTGGCACAGCAGTTAGGAGACTTGCAGAGTACAGCTACACACTGATCTGGCCAGCTCAGCTGGACTGGAAGACCAGGCCAGGAGCCCCATATTTTCAGTGGAGTCCCCATGTTTCCAATTGAGTCCTCCCCCTATCCCTGTGGGAGAAAGTGACTTTTCCCAGAGCAAGCACAGTAACAGCCAACTCATCCACAGGCACAGATGTGAGCAGCATATCTCTCTCAGTAGAATAAGATGGACTATCTTGCCCAATTGACCCAGCCCACATAGTGCTAGGACAGCACAGAAGCTGATGCCCCACCTCAACTTGCCAGGCCTAGGGAATGGGCCACAGATTAAGGTCACAGACACTCCAGAGAAAGTGACTAGCATCCCCTACTGATCTTCACATTTGGAGTTACTAAACCCAGTGAGCAAAGCCTCTAGAAATTTCAACAACAAAAATCTGTGAACCAGCCCCTCCCCCAATACAAGACCCTAGGAAAATGAAAAAAATCCAGGAGAAGGGGAGGACCATCAAAAGCTATCTTGAAGAGATAAATCCTAACCCAGAGAGATCTAGAAATTCTGAGGAGAGTATGAATTGGTCTACTGCCCAGAAAGACTTCTTAGAAGAGATCAGGGAGGAATTTAAATATTAATTGGAAAAATTAGGAAAAGAAAGTCAAGAGAAAATTAACAAGAAGAAAATAAATTCTAGGAAAATTCAATTGGATAATAGCAATAAGAAAATAATTCTCTTAAAAACACAATTGGTCAAATGGAAAACTCCATCAAAAATATTATTGACCAATTGAAAAAGAGTTGTAAAAGGTAAATGAAGAAAATTCTTCTCTAAAAATAAGAATGGAATCTATGGAAACTAATAACTTCATGAGACAACAATAATCTTTTAAACAAAACCAAAAAAAAAAATCAAACAAATTGAAGAAAACAAACAAAATCAATGCCCTACAGAATAGATCCAGAAGAGACAATCTAAGAATTACTGGGCTTCTTGAAAACATTAAGGATAAAAAAACCTGGACTCAATATTTTGGGATTTAGTGATGGTAAATTGTACTGATATCAAGAAACCAGAGGGCAAAAGAGTTACTGAAAGAATACATCAGGGTAGCTAGAGGCACAGTGGATAGAGCACTAGCCCTGGAGTCAGAACGACCCGAGTTCAAATTTCACCACAGACATTTAATAATTACCTAGCTATATGAACTTGGGCAAGTCACTTAACCCACTGCCTTGCAAAAAAAAAAAAAGAATACATCAATCCCCTCCTGAAAGGGATCGCAAAATGAAAACACCAAGGAATATTTTGACAAAATTTCAGAACTATCAGATAAAAGAAAAAAATCCTGCAGACAGTCAGAAAGAAACAATTTAGATACCAAGGAGCCACAGTAAGGATTACATAGGACCTGACTGCATCAACATTAAGGGACTGGAATGCAATATTCCAACGAGCAAGGGAATTTGAAATGCTGCCACGAATTCATTATCCAGCAAAAATCAGCCTTCTCTTCCAAGGGAAAAGATGGACACAATGAAACAGGAGACTTCAAACATTTACTGATCAAAACACCAGAGCTAAATAGAAAATATGGACTTCAAACAGGAGGCTCAAGAGGCACATGAAAAGGTTTAATAAAAAGGGAAAGGAAAAAAGTGCCATTTAATAAGATGAAAATGTCTATATCCCCACCTTGGAGAAACATTTTCATAACTCTTGAGAATTTTAATTCTATTAGAGAGAAGATATTTAGTCAGAAGTAATGGACATTCATAACTTGCCCATGATTCTGATAGAATTATTTCAAAACAATATCTTCTTCAAAATAGGGGACCCTAAAAAGAAGGGAAGATGGAGGCGATTTAATGGGATAAATCACATTACATGAAGAGGAATAAAGGACCTATTGCAATGGAGGGGAAGATGGGAGGAGGTAAGAACCATCTGAATCTTACTCTCACCAGATTTGGCTCAAAGAAGGATTAACACAATCAGTTAAGAAGCTTATATTACCTTTCAAGTAATAAAAGGGGAAAGGGGGAGGGGGAGGAAAAAGAGGAACTAACAGAAGGAAGGAAAGAAAGAAGGGCCAAAGGGAAAGGGGAAAGAAAAGAGAGGAGGTTGGATATAGGTGGGCAAACACACTGAAGGAGGTGGTATTCAGATGCAAAATACTGGGGAATAAGGATAAAGTAAAAAAACAGGGGGGAATGCAAACAGAGGGAAGATAGCATGGACATAATTCATTCAAGATAGCATGACAATAAAGAGATAGTATGTTGTGGCTTGCTTCCTTGGGGTCCACAGTGGTGACCTCCCTCCCGGAGGGAAGCTGAGAATAAGGAGTCAAGCCACTACTGCCTTATGCCTCCTACTCAATTTTATTACTGCTTAGCTATTACATATATATATTGTTAGGTGTTCCCAGGTAGAACAAAGAATAATAAGGGAAATGGGGATGCAAGTGGTGTGTACGTGCAGCATCTTTCATTAAAGGATGGGGAGTTATGTTAGGGGGAGGTGGTAAAACACAGCTGTGTCTAGTGCCCTTGGTCTGTGGGGCGGAATGTCCAGCTCCCAAGGACTCTGGCACACCTTATCTCTTAGGGTGGCATGCCAGCTCCTGAGACTGTCCAGATGGTGGTCCATTAGAATAGCCTGTGTTCCCACATATCCCTCTTGTTTTTCATTTAGGGACGGGGGTCTGGATAGTCATAATAAACACTGAAAATAGTAATAAACATAATAAACAATGTGAAACATACAGGGGCTTTTTTACATGAAGTTCAGGGGATCTGTGGAGACCAGAAGTGGCGGGGGGAGTGTCCAGTGTAAGGGAGAAAAGGGCAGAGAGGGGTGTGTGGGGTTTCATCCTCATAGCAGAGGAGTCAAAGGCAAAAAGGTCCCCTTGAAATGAGCAGCTTATCAGGATCCAGTACAGATATGCAAAGAACCAACAGAATCAGAAACTTTAAGAGTCCTGGGATACAGTGTGTCTGCTTGTTCTTCCAGTGAGAGTGTGGGGAGACCCACAGTTCCACTACTGGCAAAGAGAGCAGGGAAAAGAGATACATCATAAAAGAATCTGGGGAAGGGGATAAGGGTGCACTGAGGGATGACCCATGCTTTGGGGTTAACATAATAACAAGGAGTTTGTGAAGAGACAAGCGTCCTCTAGGTTTAAAGTCCATCGCTCTTTTTGGCAAGGTAAAGAGCTCATCCTGGAGTGCTGCGGGGAGGATGGGGGGATTGTCTTTTCCCCCCCCTCAGTCCTCTGCATCTCAGGTTTCATCTACTGTTGTTTAGAGACATTCTTTGCTTTCCTTTGGTCAGGGCTGCTGCTGCTGCTGCTGCTGCTGCTGCTGCTGCTGCTGCTGCTGCTGCTGCTGCT